>NW_026858894.1:0-166323 GCF_026571515.1 Ruditapes philippinarum
AAAAAAATGAGCCAATCAATGGCATGCTTGGAGTGCGGTAACTAATACCCGCCACTCCAGTTAACGCACTGTGCATGTATATGTATACGATTTTAACCCTGACACATTTTCAACAGAAAGGTCTCCGAACTATGATACAATAAGTTGCTTTTTATTTGCAATAATGTATACATATTCCTGCTTAAGGTTTTTCTTTTATATAATTATTATTTTAAAAGATACACTTATTTTATATTTGAGATATCTTACGAACATGCGTATTTTTTGGATATATATTTGATGAATTCATTTTTCTTTTCTCATCACGGATATAAAGAATAGCAGGCTTGTGTATGATATCATAAAATTTATCAGGCAATGCTCAGAAGACCCTCGCCGAGCCCTTCATTTTTCTTGCCGATCCTGATAAAAAAAAATTGACAAGCGTTTCTTTCTTTAAATATAAAACCTGTGAAGAACCTCTGGAGTTCATGCCCCGTGCAGTAAATATGCTTACGGTCAAAATTTCTGTTCGTTTCAAAGTTTATGAGTATAATATTTTCAAACTAATAAAAGGAAAAAGTATTACATTCTCTTCATTTCAATAAGTATTGATGAGGTGTCGGATAAAGATGAGGAGGACTGATCAAACTGAATTTATTAGTCATGCATTTTATCTACAGAAATCAATTATTATAATGAAACAAACTCTAAAAAAATGATGAAATGATATTGGTTGTCTTGTGTAAGATATTGATAACTTTTTATATTGAGCGCATGTAGTTGGCCAATAGATGTCAATGAAACAGGATTTATTCAACACTACAATTTACATAGATAGATCTGTTTATCAATGTAAAACTTTTCTTTAAGAGAAAAAACATTATTTGTTTATGATATGTTTAAAACGATTAGACCGTTATAATGTACACGCCCATATATTTAACAATCTCATTGATAGACACTTTCAGACAATGTCACTATTCTAATAGCTTATTGAGCTTTGTATTTAGCTCTTGTTTGATTGGCTAATGAGTCTACTTACTAGTTTCACAACATTATGTACAACAGTTTCTGTATTAAATACATCCAAAGTATGTGTTGCCGTGAGGGAATGCTCCATGATATCAAATTTCTAATATAATACCTTGAGGGAAATAATGAATATGCCAATTCTTTGAAATAAGGAAGATAATATCAAACAGGTAACCATTATTTCTAAAAATACTTCATTGTAAGCTCTTAGAAATTTGTTTGTTTGTTTGTTATGATTATTTTATAGTGTGAATTGATTTTAACATCACTTAATTTAAACTTGTTACTTATCTAACGATTTATTTTTAATCACAACCATGATAAAAACAATATGATTATGGGAATAATAAAATTTAGAAGTAACTACTGCAAAGGGTATTTGAATAATTAAGCTGAATGAACTTAAGGTTCTAATTATTATAGATGGATGTTTCCATAGATATATGGATGCATGTAGAAGGGGGGAGCGTGGATGGGCGAGTTGATTGCTGATGAATGCATTTGTAGATGAGTGTATGTATGGGTAGATGGTTGCAGGCACCATGTAACGATGCAAAAAATTGGTAAGGGTTCGATGGATGGATGGATGGATGGATTGGTTTTTGTTTTCGTGTCGCAAATGCGCTAAGAATTTAACACGTTCAAGAGTAATAAGTACATGTGATGATATAGTTTTATCTTCTTGAAAACACTGGTTAATACAGCCAAGCAAAGATGAATTAAACACTAGTAATTTTCTTTGATCAGAAAGAATTTAAATTCGATACAAAATCTCTTCATTTGAACAGTAGATTTTAAAACTCACCTTTATGTTACCAACGCTTCGAAAAGTTAGTTTGTTTAATTCAAATACATGTACACATATATTATTTTGAAATTTAAGAGGAATGGGACTGTTTTATTTCAATACTTTGCTTTTAGTAAAATAAACCTTAATGATTTTTTGTATGGCGAAAAAGATCTTTTTTTATATCTATTTATTTGTATTTATTTATTTGATATTCAGATATCTTACAAAATGTTATATTGGTAATTGAAGTTTTTAAAACAACTTATTTTACCCTTTAACAATATTATCATTTCCTTTATTTCAGGAAATACATTGTTCAGTAGAAACGTTTCATTAGAACGATACATTTGAAGACACTCAGGCCATTCTTAAATGTTATTTAAGGAAACAAACAGCCAAAACTCTATTTATTAAATTAAAGGTTATTTACACATAAATTTGCAAACTTTTAGAATAGAATGTACAGCCAAACAGCCGACTGAACTGACTATTTCAACATGGAAATAATAACTATTTAATTCGAATTAAGATACATCTGCAGATGTGTTCGAACAACGGTGGTAAGGGGATGTGTGCTCTCTTGCAATTCGGTGCAATTAGTCGTATGGTCCTAAAGTATAAACGGAAGTGCTCTTAATGTGGACAATTCGCAGAACTAAACAAAATGGGAATTTGAAAGACGTTCAGGTGTAATAAAAAATCACCAAGTTATCAAGTAACAAGAACGTTTCTGTTGTTTGAAAAATATGATAATGTCGAATAGATTTAACGAGCTTTGTCTGATTTGTCAATATATATCATCAACGGATTCTGATTCTGACCCAAAAGAAAGCTACGAAAACTGTTTTTATGTCATGACCAAGTGGATAAAATCCGCCTATTTGCTGGGAGCAGCAAGAAAAATTCATTGAACATGAGACTTGCGAATAAAAACGTACTTACTTATACATATAGCTATAGTAATTTTTATTATTACAAAATATTGACAATTGTTAAAAAGTAAACGGTGTGATATAGTTCGAGATAGATGAATGTAATTGTTATTATATATTTATTCTTCCACTATTCTCTGCATAGGTGATCTTACATTTAAATTAGAATTTTAAAGGCGATATTGCTTAAGTAGTTTTCCTCCAAATATTATTTCTTCTTCTCTTTCAATAAATGTTCTTGCTACCATTTGCAATACAAGTTTCTTACTAATAAGCGGCCATGCCTAAGGTAAACCATACGCCAGTAAATAATGCATTATAAAAAAAAAAAGATCTTTGTAAAACAATCTTGTCGTGGAGAAACACCGGCAACCGTTGTCGCTAATTTGATATAAGAAATACAGTTATTCAACGTTTTACAATAATTATCCAACACAAAATACACAATGGGAGTACAATATAAGTTTTAAAAGGGCTTTGGTATGTATTCATTAGTTGCATTGTCTCAATAAATAGTTTATTATCGTTATAATCGTTGTTAAAATGTGTGAAATCAAAAGAATTATGATAACTATTTATAACTTAAAATGCACTTAATTTGGATAAACATGTAATCATTATTAATGTTTTGCAAGTAGAATGATTATTCAAATAAAATTATCATCATAGAAACAAGTGACTTTGCTTGCTATATCATTGATTTATTAATGTAAGGTATTTCGAGTTTCGTAAACACAAACCAACATGCACGCTCTTTCTATGAAGATTATATTTCCTTATTATGCGCGTTTTTATTGAAAGAGTCCATATAATTATGTATTTAAGTAGAAAGATCATGATAAGTATTGAAACAGTATTGAAATAGTCTATACGTATGCATTTATGAGGAAAGATCACGGAAAAACTTAAAATCAAAAGGAACATGACGGCCCAAATCGCTTAACCACTCCATGAAAAAGAACATTTGAAATAACTTTCATTATTCTTATACAGTATCATCTGGTCATCGTAATCTTTAAACATGTGTCTCAGGAGAAGATGCCATTAAAAGCATAGTTTTAGCCTTTGCCCTAGACGATATCTCGTTCAGACATGATTAATTATTTGATTTTTCTTTTATAAAATGGTTGGGGATTATATAATCTATTTAACAGAGCATGACTGCTATCAATGAGTTTAAAAACACAACAAAAATATAAAAGTGGATTATGAAGCGAAATTGCTAAAATGTTTTGCAATCTTTTGTTTTAGCCATTTTAAAATTTTCCCACCAGATCGGGTCAATACACACGCAAGTTGTTGTTTGTTGAATAATATATCTTAGGAATTGTTTCTTTGCATGTCATTAACAATTACATTTACGAAAGTATGTAATAGGTTTAGCTATCATTCCACAAAAAAAGCAAAAGTTCTTCTTTATTGAGTTAAACGACGTTTCCTATCATAGAGTATTCATCTTTCAGAAAGAGAATAGAAAAGGAAAATAAAACTAGCGAAAAGAACTTAATAATTGATAAGTCTTAAATTAAACAAATTCATAAAAAATGAAACTGATGATCACGGTCCTACGTTTTGCGTATTATTCACCAGCTAGTGAGTCCTTTAACATTTTTCGATCATCTCCAAGAGAAAATAACTTTAAATCAACCATACCGATATCTTTTTTCATTTCAAATTATTTTCAGCAATTTATAGCTGTTACAATTCCATCCAACATATATACTCGTATTTGATTTGCTTTGTTTAGTAAACCTACTACAATATCTTCAAAACAAACGGGGAATTACTGAAATAAATCACTTTTCATATAAAACTAAAGAATAATACATGCTTCAATAAATTTCAGCATATGTTTCTTCATGTCGTGGACTAAAGATATAAACACGAATTTGAAATCGAGTTAGATATTGCTTGTTACAGTTTTGAATTATATGCATGCTCAAGAAAATGGACTTAAATCAGGCACAAACTCACGTTCAAGGGCAGATAACTCAAGAAGTAGGACCGAGACCCCTTTCTTTTATAAAAAAGTAAATTGTTTCAATAATGAATGAAGTTCAGAACCTTCTAACTACTAGTTGTCCTTCTTTGCCTATGATAAAAGTGAAAAAATAAGAAGCGTCAATAAAGCTTCTGAAAAATGTTATGGCAGAAGATGGCGTTTCAAGTTTTTGTTTTTATATTTTAAGTTCAGGTTTTATCATATTCTGCAGACCAGAAATATCGTAGCTAGTACAGGACCGTGCAAAATAATTCTTCTTGATTCTCTATCTGCTATACTGTACAACATACTGGACTGATGTAGGCTACTTCTTATAAGACTTACCCAAGATGTTTTCCTTTTTCTTCACTATAGAACTTCATTTCAATTTTGAGGGGTTAGGAAGAAGATAACATGTCAATAGCATGATACCAGAGTGGAATATTTTCAGTATATTTGTAGAGAGTCATCTAAAGATTATTATCTTAAATTATTTTGTTTTATCCAGTTGCCCAAATAGTTTAGTGGATAAGTTATTTTATGTGGGATTTAACGTAGACGACGGATGAATGATTACGGACAAATGCCGGTCAAACTCAAACGATTATGCTACTGTATGGATGTTCATTTGAAAAAAAAAAAAAAAAAACATATCAATATACAGTAATTAACTTATCATGCTATATCAAACATATGTTATTCGTGTAGTCATGCAACTGCACTGAAACAACACTTAACAATTGTAAGACGTCAAACTAAATGATCAAGTCACTCAACATGTCTAACAAATGTTTTATAAAGTGATTTAAGACGCAAACATTAATGACATCATCACTCAAAATGACAAACAAAACATTGTAAATTAAAGTCAAAGCTTCAATCCTTGTCATGTTAAATGATTCTGTTGCAACACATGCTGAGGCAGGCATTGTTTGATTACAACAACTGAAATTGCAAAAAGTGAAAATTTCAAAACTAAGTTTTATTAAATAAAGTGTATTTGAATATACATCATACGATAATACTAAAGAAAACAGGTACAAAGTCCCGGTATATACATATAAAAATAATTACGTAATGGAACATAACTATATAGGCCAATGCATGATACAACTTAAATCTTCTTAAATTTATACATACAACGATGCCATCTCTATATAACACTTTATGTACACCAGGTTCATCATAAGAATTTCTTATTTATTTTATTTAAAGAATTATGATAACTATTTATAACTTAAAATGCACTTAATTTGGATAAACATGTAATCATTATTAATGTTTTGCAAGTAGATTAATTATTCAAATAAAATGATCATCATAGAAACAAGTGACTTTGCTTGCTATATCATTGATTTATTAATGTAAGGTATTTCGAGTTCCGTAAACACGAACCAACATGTACGCTCTTTCTATGAAGATTATATTACCTTATTATGCGCGTTTTTATTGAAAGAGTCCATATAATTATATATTTAAGTAGAAAGATCATGATAAGTATAGAAACAGTATTGAAACAGTCTATACGTATGCATTTATGAAGAAAGATCACGGAAAAACTTAAAATCAAAAGGAACATGACGGCCCAAATCGCTTAACCACTCCATGAAAAAGAACAATTGAAATAACTTTCATTGTTCTTATACAGTATCATCTGGTCATCGTAATCTTTAAACATTTGTCTCAGGAGAAGATGCCATTAAAAGCATAGTTTTAGCCTTTGCCCTAGACGATATCTCGTTCAGACATGATTAATTATTTGATTTTTCTTTTATAAAATGGTTGGGGATTATATAATCTATTCAACAGAGCATGACTACTATCAATGAGTTTAAAAACACAACAAAAGTATAAAAGTGGATTATGAAGCGAAATTGCTAAAATGTTTTGCAATCTTTTGTTTTAGCCATTTTAAAATTTTCCCACCAGATCGGGTCAATACACACGCAAGTTGTTGTTTGTTGAATAATATATCTTAGGAATTGTTTCTTTGCATGTCATTAACAATTACATTTACGAAAGTATGTAATGGGTTTAGCTATCATTCCACAAAAAAGCAAAAGTTCTTCTTTATTGAGTTAAACGACGTTTCCTATCATAGAGTATTCATCTTTCAGGAATGAATAGAAAAGGAAAATAAAACTAGCGAAAAGAACTAAATAATTGATAAAGTCTTAAATTAAACAAATTCATAAAAAATGAAACTGATGATCACGGTCCTATGTTTTGCGTAATATTCACCAGATAGTGAGTCCTTTAACTCTTTTCGATCATCTCCAAGAGAAAATAACTTTAAATCAACCATACCGACATCTTATTTCATTTCAAATTATTCTTAGCCATTTATAGCTGTTACAATTCTATCCAACATAATTCTATTTTGATTTGCTTTGTTTAGTAAACCCTCTGCAATATCTTCAAAAAAAGACGGAGAATTACTGAAATAAATCACTTTTCATATACAACTAAAGAATAATACATGCTTCAATAAATTTCAGCATATGTTTCTTCATGTCGTGGACTAAAGATATAAACACGAATTTGAAATCGAGTTAGATATTGCTTGTTACAGTTTTGAATTATATGCATGCTCAAGAAAATGGCCTTAAATCAGGCACAAACTCACGTTCAAGGACACATAACTCAAGAAGTAGGACCGAGACCCCTTTCTTTTATAAAAAGTAAATTGTTTCAATAATGAATGAAGTTCAGAACGTTCTGACTACTTGTTGTCCTTCTTTGCCTATGATAAAAGTAGAAAAAATAAGAAACGCCAATAAAGCTTCTGAAAAATGTTATGGCAGAAGATGGCGTTTCAAGTTTTTGTTTTTTTATAATTATTTTAAGTTCAGGTTTTATCATATTTTGCAGACCAGAAATATCGTAGCTAGTACAGGACCGTGCAAAATAATTCTTCTTGATTCTCTATCTGCTTTACTGTACAAATTGCTGGACTGATGTAGGCTACTTCTTATAAGACTTACCTTAAGATTTTTTCCTTTTTCTTCACTATAGAACTTCATTTCAATTCTTAGGGGTTAGGGAGAAGATAACATTTCAATAGCATGATACAAGAGTGGAATATTTTCAGTATATTTGTAGAGAGTCATCTAAAGATTATTATCTGAAATTATTTTGTTTTATCCAGTTGCTCAAATAGTTTAGTGGATAAGTTATTTTATGTGGGATTTAACGTAGACGACGGATGAATGATTACGGACAAATGCCGGTCAAACTCAAACGATTATGCTACTGTATGGATGTTCATTTGAAAAAAAAAAAAAAAAAAAAAAAAAAAAAAACATATCAATATACAGTAATTAACTTATCATGCTATGTCAAACATATGTTACTCGTGTAGTCATGCAACTGCACTGAAACAACACTTAACAATTGTAAGACGTCAAACTAAATGATCAAGTCACTCAACATGTCTAACAAATGTTTTATAAAGTGATTTAAGACGCAAACATTAATGGCATTATCACTCAAAATGACAAACAAAACATTGTAAATTAAAGTCAAAGCTTCAATCCTTGTCATGTTAAATGATTCTGTTGCAACACATGCTGAGGCAGGCATTGTTTGATTACAACAACTGAACTTGCAAAAAGTGAAAATTTCAAAACTAAGTTTTATTAAATAAAGTGTATTTGAATATACATCATACGATAATACTAAAGAAAACAGGTACAAAGTCCCGGTATATATATATAAAAATAATTACGTAATGGAACATAACTATATAGGCCAATGCATGATACAACTTAAATCTTCTTAAATTTATACATACAACGATGTCATCTCTATATAACACTTTATGTACACCAGGTTCATCATAAAAATTTCTTATTTATTTTATTTACGATTTAATTTTTAAAAGAATTTGATTTAATAACTACAAGAAGCATGAAATCTGTTAAAGAAACAGTGCAATTAAAAAGAAAAATTAAATTATCAGCTAGTTAGACCATAAATTGAAGTTTTTGAAACGTGCAAGCTTGTTGTCATGTCCAATTATAAAGTTGTTGTGTACTACAACGACGTGTTGGCGTTGCTTGTAATTTTGGTCCTGAAAGAACCGTTTTCCTGATGCAAACATATCTGGATCTAATATTTTCACACTTAGGTTCGAAAACTTCTGTATCAGTAATCTATTCAAAACGACTTGATCAACCTCTTTTTTATCTTGTCTCTCTAAAATCTGTTTCCATGCCAAAATTAACTTCCTTGATTTAGCGCTATTTTGTACAGCCATGAAACCTGGACATACATTGTTTTTACCATCACTTTGAATCCATATATCATAGTCTCCTTCCAGATGCTGTAAAGGGTTTTGAAGCCAAACAGTATCTGCATCTGTATTGATAATATTTAATCCAATATTTAACAGATCACTGATATATAATGACCGTCTTGATATTAAAGAATTGTATGGTTCAGAATTATACTTTACAGCCTTATCTATAGACGGAAGGTGAGAATGGACAATATTTATTGCACCAGAATAATTCAGAATCAATTTGTCGTAAACATATTTATCTTCCGCAATGGCAATAACCGGTGCATTTATGCCAAGTTTTTGAAAATAAAAATGCCAATTTTGGAAAAAGTCATAAAAACCATTATTCACGGTGATCATTACTGTCCATTGATTGTGTGGTATTTTAAGTCCGTGGTTTCTAATATAGCTCGTCAAATTTGTTATTCCTGTTTTCAATATTTCCGTATCGTATGGTAATATAGTTTTTGTATTTAGATAAGTGGAAAGAAAAGCTATTCCAAGAATAAACATAAATGGTATGGCATGTTGTAAGTATAGAAATATCTTCATTGTCGGAATCAAGATTAATTACTGATATGTTTTTACCTTCCTTAGCATTAATATTAATATTAAAGTACATATTGGTTATTCAAAATGTTTTACAAAAATATACAAGATTATATTCACGTTGGTATTGCGTTTGTCTTGGCTTAGCTAAAGACGTGGCAAAATATCAACAAATTGTAATAGATATAACTGTTTTAAATATATACATGAACATATTGTGTAAACATTTGGACGTGATGTCATTGTTAGATATACAGAAGTTATTGTTTTACTATTTAGGTTTATATTTAAAGTAAATGTAATTACATAGAATTGTCGTCATTTTGACAGAACTTTAATAAACATGGTATTCTTATAGTTTGATATCTTCGAAGAAAAAAGGAAAATGTATTCATTTCTAATTTCTAATTCATCAATTAAAACTCTATAATCATTTTTATCCAAGAAATTCTCTTTTATAAGAAAACCAAAATAACACATTAATTCATTAAATATATATTTTAAAAATCAGATGAAGACCGATCTACCTTAACATTTGTGCCCTAGTATTCAGTTTTTCCATATGCGTTATTATTTAAATTATTTGTAATCAACATTAAATATAAGTTCAAAGTTGTAATACTGTCAGTTATTTTATGTATTTGTTGTTGACGCTTGTACATTATAAATGGAAACTCATCTTGCATATTTTACTCACTTTTTGAATTCTGCATTCTATCAACGTTTGACAAAATCAGTCATGGCCTGCAAAATTATTAGGTTGCCGATTTGATATTTCTTGAATTTTTTATTTTCAATATTTAATTATCATTTTAATATACGTGTACCTTTTTTGGAATACATTTGGACAGCTTCAAAGTATATGTTATCGAAGAACCAGTAACCAAACACCAGTCGGATCAAGTTATCGATGAAAAACAACAACAGTTAGTTAGTAGGCTTAATAGTTTTTTATAAAATAATAAAAAAATCTTCAAATTTCTGGGATTGACATACTTTGTTTCTTCGTGTAAGTCAACAAAAATCTTTTATGAACAGTGATACTCCACTATTTGTAGAAAATGTTGACTGGAATCATTACTATAGAGGTTTTCAGAGAATATATTGCAAGTATTAGAATTGTAATATTAAACCAAACATTGGGTAATTTCCATGTTTATTTTATGCATCAAAGGTAGATGACTTAGACGAAAGTAAACATATATATTTTCATTTAATGTACTCAAATTTCTCAACGCTCTTATTATTTATTTGCTAACGGATAATCGAACTGATTTTATGTCAGCCAATTATCTATTGAATAAAGTTCTCAAATATGGATAAATTGTTCATTTCAAAACATAAAGGGTGTATACTTTTAGAAATGCAATTTTGTTACAAAACCTCTTTCCATTTCTTAAAGATTTCAAATGGCCTTGCTGGATCGAGAATAATATTTATGATTCAAAACTAGTGTGAGATGTTTATCATATTTCTATCTGGAAGGAATGCTAAAATGCAGGACATGGCATTTAATACGCAACTAAATAAGTTTTTTATTGATGTTCAGATATTCCTTTTAAAATATACACGACGAACACATAAAAGTATGTATATAAAAAAAGAAAATTATCAGGCTCAGTTTTATTGAGCCTGTTCATGGACAGTACTGGAAGTACAAGCTACCGTCCACGACCCATAGTATCTGGCTTAATTTTAACATAACTATGGTGAGAATTGAATTAAGAAAAATCCGCAAATGTGTTCATACGGCGGTTATTATGGTCGAACGGCGAATTCCAGTTTTACTTGTGGATGAAGACCTCAGGTGCTTAAACAATATAACGAGACCAAGTTGATTGGAGATTTTAAAAATATCTATTTGACCATTTTCATATACAATATTTTATATTATGTTTCAAGAAATAACGGTCAACACATAAATATTTATTCGAGTACTTAATTGACTTTGCATAGTTGTCATAGAAAAAGTAATGCATTGTAGATGTAAACGATGGTACACCTCAGTATTATCTTAGATATTATCAGCATATTTTTTTATTAGTATTTGCATCAAATCAAAATGTTCTTTCTATCTGGCTTCTTTAATATATTATTATTATCTGGACGTGCATCAAAATTGGAGGCTCATGTAAGCTACATTACTTTAGTATTTATTATGATAGTTACGCTTATTAAAGGCATAGTCATTTGATAGTTGTGAATTTTAACGTAATATTTGTTTCTATAATCAATCTAATTTGTCCATGTCAGTTGAAAACACATAACCGGTAAAGAAAATATGAATAAAAATTAAAACAAGAAACATAATGTCAGATACATAAGCAATGCATTACAGTTGTTTAAACAAGCATGCTTTTTGAATAATGCCAACAATGAAGACTTAAATTACATTCTGTACCTTTTGAAAAGTGTTATCAAAACAATATGATATTGAATAAAGACAATACAAATGAAGTAAACTCTTCGGGCAATCTTTATTACATACTTTGATTAAATCATTCAGTTGTTTACAATTTTGTATATTTGCGTTTTGAATTTCTTGACAAAATTATGCGAACTAAATGATGTAAGGGGAAATATGTACTACACACACTTCATTGCAATTTCTTTTCTATGATTGTTGAATTGAATAAAGTATTGTCTTGAATTGGGAAATTGAATAAAGTGACAGGATAAATTTAAATTTGGATTGAAATGTAACATATCAACTACTGATCTCAAATTTCTGTTGCATATCAAAGTAAGTAGGTATATTTAAGGCGTGTTGTATTCACATTTCCATAAGTTGGTTTAAAACTCGTGCAAAATGACAGCAAACACTTTTAATATTATTATAGCTATTTTTACTGCGTGGTATTAGTAAGTATGACTTGTTATCATTTGTATTTCTTTCTCTGCCTGTTTTCTTAGATTGTCGTTAAAATCATTGAAACATTTTTTTATTAAACTGTCCGCAAACATTTGTAAACATTTTGGGATTTGTAATGTAAACAATAACAAGTATTTAATAAAAGGTTATACTCAAACTTGGCTTTTTGTGTGGGTCTGTATTGTCTCCATAAACTTGTAACTAACACTCTATTGAATGGATGCTTTATTATCATGTTTAAATCAATGTGTGTTTAAGTGGTTCATGTTTATTTATGCCATTACGTTTAATAAGTATTTCTATTTTTACATTACGTATATACTTTATCATAAATTACACTATAGATAGGGTGTTTTATAAATTATAGTAAACAATATTTAAAGCAATGTTTATAAAGCAACGGAAAGAAAGAAAAGGGAAAAATAGATTAATTTTGATTTTGATATTACCACAAATGATTTACTTACTGATATACTTTCGTATTTACGGCGATTTTAAGTTTGATTTTTGGAGCATAAATCAAAATATTTCGGTAAGTAACAAGGGTGTGAAAGTCAAAGATTAATGATTGCACATATGATCTATTGAAAGAAATAAAATGTTTCTGCTTGCATCGTCATGAAATTGACAATCTATTTGCATTGGAAATTTCCATGGATAAATTTTGATATTAATATTATGTGCTTTTAAATCTTTATTTTATAGGATCAAACAGAATCCAAAAGTAAGTATAACAAGACTAACGTGCACTCAGAGACGTTTAAATTACGTGTAAACATGCATGCAAACTTTCTTGAAAACGTCAAAAATGATGTGCAAGAGCATAAAGTAAAACTCAGAAATGAAACAATCGTTGCATTGGAGAAATTAAAATCTGAAATAATGAGAAGCGATACTGAACCTTTGTTAACATTATTCACGACATGGAATAACAATCCAGTCAAAAATGCTGTTCATAACATCACTTTAAGAAACTGGATGACACTGCGTCCGTATGTGGTGTCGGTTATTTTCTTAAATGATACTTTGACGAAGCAATTTTTGAAACAGTATGGTTGCGAATATTTGACCATAAATAAAACAGCTGGAGGCGGGATTCCTATTTTGAAGTATATGTACATAGATGTCATGCGATTTTTTAAATCAACATTCTATGCATACAGTAATGCTGACATATTGTTTACCGACACTCTGATTTATACATTATTTTCTCTTAAAGAATATATGAAACATTTAAGCATGCCTATTCTTATTGTAGGCAAAGGACATAACGTCAATTTTCTTACTATGTCAGAAGGGTTATCTTGGAAAAGTATAACACAAGTAGCTCAAGTGCGCGGTAAACTTTTCAATGGTTTTGCAGAAGATTACTTTATAACAACTCCCGAATATCCTTGGAGTGATATAGAAGATGTTGTCATTGGACGGCGGGCCTATGACAACTGGCTAGTATATCGATCAAGAAAATTACAATTTAATGTAATTGACAGCACAAAAACAATTCTCGCTGTACATCAAACTACAGGTGCTGGTAACTACGAGGGGCATAAACAAACCAATTCAAATTATAATCATAATTTACTTGTAAAATTATATAAATTTATAGAATATAAAACTGGATTTATCGAATGTATTGAAAAATATACAGACTACAAAAATGAAATACTTCTTGTAAAAACAAGGATTGTGGAGAAACAGTGCACGGTATGAATAAAGATATTGATCCATGAAGAGTATATAGTTTTCTTCAGTGTCCTTAATTTATGGATATGCTTTAAGCTTAATTCCATGTTGTTGCTAGACTCGATTAATGTCTGGTGCAACGACACCAACCCTTAGCGGGCTTGACAATATGTATGAAGTAACCATTCTCAACTTCAAATAAACTTGTATGAAATGCATTATCATTTATTGCACTTAATGCTTTTGTTCAGTCTAATTATTATTATTATTTTCAATTATGGCTGAATGCGACTAATTTGTACTCCTTTACATGGATTAAAATAGTATTTGACACCGTATTTGAAATATTCATATTACAAATTAAATACTTTTGTGATCAGTATCAAGCATTTCCTACTATATCACAATTTCTCTTTCTCTTTTTTTCTTTTTTATAATTATAATAAAACCGAATCATTTTCATACTAGTATGTACATTAGTTAATTCTTAAAACACAAAGAAAATTGTAAACTAACGCAATAACCACAATCAAATTTAATTTAAATTATTACAATACGGAAACAAGATTTTCAGTCCCGTTTTAATTAGTTTCCAATTTATGAAAAAATTATTCATATCTCCTGAATGAAATTCCTAGTTTAAGATATTTTTACATTTCAAAGTTAGCAGGCGAATTAAAATTACAAACGAATAATGATTTTGTCGAATGTAAAATATAAGAAACAGGCAATATTGTACAAAGCATGCATGTCTTATGTTCGGAGGCAAAGGACCTGTTTAAATAGGCTGTGTCAACCCTCAACTGTATTATCACACAGCAATTGTTTTGATTTCGAACTTCAATATATAAGCCCTTGCCCTTATTTGCACAGCATCATGTATCATTAAAACATTTTTCTTTTGTTTAAAAAGTGATAGATTTGATGATAATTTTTGATTAATCATTCTACACTGAATCACTTTCAAAGTTCTTTGCATCTGAAATTGTAAATCGTAATGCATTGATTGTTTATAATAATGGTATCATTATATTGGCAAAACGTCTTATAAAAGCTTTGCTAAAATGCACATTGGACTTGCATATATTCTTATTTAAGCTTCAAGTTACATTTATCATTACCTCTGAAATCTGCTGTCAATTATTTTATAGTCAACATGAGCATCAAAGTCACAATGAATGACACTCATTTATGTTATTAAAAATAGTATCATTAAGTTGTACGTTTTGAATAAATGTAAAACCGATATTTTTGTCATTTTGAATGATATTTAATCATAAACGTCAACATCTCAAACAATTTCGAAACGTTTTGCTGGGAATGTTGAGTGACACACCATTGATTTGTGCGTGTAAATGGAATCTTGTTACGTTTGCTTGTCCTGGTGACTGGCATTGTTATTAACTTCTTTATTGTTATCAATGTTTAAAACAGATTACTTGGCATGATGAGTGCCATAACCGTTCATTTATTCTTTTTTTCAATTCTAAAACGTGTTGCTTGTTATATCTTTAAACATTTAACTAGACATGTTGAGCGATAGAAATATTAATTCCTGCACCTTTTATACATTTTAAAGTGTCAGTTTTAAATGTTTAAGTGAAGTTGCTGCTAGAGTAGCATGTGTTTGGCACAATACGACATAATTATTTGTATAATATCTTCCAATGATATTTGTGTTGTTTCTGGATTACATGCACAATACAGCAACATCTTAATTGAAGAATTATGTCATTCATCTGCTAGCATACACAAGAACAACCAGAAAAGGAAATAAAAGAAATAGTATATGCAAAATATGGGTTTTCAGATTAACAGCATACATGACAAAGCAATTCATGTTTTAGGTAACCTCAAGGTAGCCATTTATCAATTAATCACGCCCGCCATCTTACAAACCAATACATATTGAGCCAAAGAAGCTATTCTTCTGCTTTTGATGTAGGAAATGAATTTTTGTAGCTTTGTTTAATGAAATATTCAACAAAGAAAACGTACAACAATTAAATAGTAAGGCATTTTTTAAATCATTAAATAAATTTAGTCTACATATAGCCTAGATCAAAACTTTTCAACAAAAAAATAATTTTTATAATTATAATGATAAAACATGAATAAACCAGTTATTATTATTAAAAATAAATGAGCATGCGTCAATCAGCTTGGCATTATATTGGCAAATATTAAACCCTTTCTTTCAGTTGTTAATGTATCTAACCCTGGATTTCTTTTTTGGTTCCTCCGTCCATTAAACTTTTTACATGGATCAAAATACGAGAAAATCATTGGACACTGAGTCTATTGCCTGAGATACATTGCTAGTAAGGTTCACAATTCTCTAACTGAAAAATAAGTAATAATGTCACATTTGATGTGCCATTTTGACCCAAGCTGCTTAATTCATAAGATAAGGTGAAGACGTCTTCCGAGAAATGCCTTTTTAAATATATCAGTTCTTCAATCAAAAAAAAATCCAAAGACATATGTATCTTTTATGTAAGCCTATATTAGCGACTTAATCCTTGAAAGAATCGGTTTTGACCCGATGGGAATACAATGATGTCTTTTGAAGTGAAAGTGTAAATAAACTAAATCGCCCTCGGAAGTTTGGGCTTTTTTTAGATGACTACAATGTGATGATTCATGTCACATATATACATTTGCACATTGAAGTTTAGAAGTGAACTTTAAATTGTCTATGTTAACTATGTTGCTCCTGGACTTTGACCTTTTTTCCTCCACATCATGAGTCCTACAACCTATCTTGATATTATCTGGTTAGGAGATTTTCAAGACATATTTACTTTATAAATCCTTAGCAATTTTAGACCTGATGTACATGATTTACATAACTTTATTACAATACAATGTTATATACAAAATCTGAATATCATATTACACAGTTAGGTTACCGAAGACATAAATGAATAATTGTCGTGTCACTCATATGTTAACCGTTTATTTTGTTTTGTAGTTTTTGCTGACCCCAAGGTGACCATCTTTCTATTATTATAAGAGGGGAACTCACGACTCCCTTTTGCAAATCATTAACTTATACTCTTTCCAAATAATCAATAAATATATGCAGTTACCAATGGCTATAGTTATCATAATCATTATGGTTGAGGTAGTTATGGACCCTATAAAGTTTAAAACACAGAAATTATTAATACTTTTAAAAAGCATCAAAATGATATCATGAATAGCTTTTATTCATTTTATTTTTATTTGATAGTTTAAAAATATAATAAGTACAAGGTAAAACCTTTTCTCAATTCAATTTAATTATTAAAAATGAGATAAATAATGAAAAGTGATTTTAAGAATGTGACAATCAATTTGAACTTATGTTATGGCAATGTTTTGTTGTTTGTGTGTGTGTGTGTGTGTGTGTGCGTGTGCGTGTGCGTGTGCGTGTGCGTGTGTGTGTGCGTGTGCGTGTGTGTGTGTGTGTGTGTGTGTGTTGTAAAGTGCATTGTGTTTATTGGTTTGCAGGCCGTCGGTCTGAGTTTGAACCCGTAAAACGATTGACGGATGGCCACCTTGAGGTTAGCAAAACTCAAAAAATAAACAGTTTCTTAGAGAGATGATTGACGTGAACATCGTTTACTTATGTAATATTTTCAATAACTGTCAAGAAGACAAAGGACTCATTTCGTAACATCTCTGATAAAGTAACACATGTTGTATACATTTTCTGTATGGTACAAGTATCATATTTTGTTGAAAGTGTATAATTAGGCTGTATGTTTGTTTTCCTATATAATACTTTACAAACTCAAACACAAGCTTAATTGCTATGTGTTTTATAACGATATTCAAACTAGGGTTTATAACGGTCCTGAAAAATTGAATGTGAAAACATTACAGCAACTGCTTCGTTCCCTAATTTTAACCTTTTCAATTTTGCAAGTTTGCAATTTGTTATGTATGTCATGATTTATATTCTAAGATATCTTCGTACGGGTACAGAAAAAGACACTAAAACAATAGAGGTATTTGTACGAAATAGCACCAAACTTTTTGGATAAGAAGTCTTTCTTGTTCTTAATGATAATTGAATTGTATACATGGTATTTATATATGTGCCATTGGAGTGAAACTAAAGTTTACCAATCACATATAGCGCCTTACATGTACCACAATATTATGATAAACTATGGATTTGTTTGAACATGGAAGATGTAAATTGAAGTGTTACATACTATGCTTATATTATAAAAAGATATTCGAAAAGGGAAGTGTTAATATACAAACAATTCATGTGTAGTAACAAATAAGTATTTAGACTAATAAAATAAACATTTGTTTAAACAATAAGTAAATAAATTTTTTAGAATAATGGATAGATGGATGGAGGAATTGGGTTAATAATTGATTTGGATGTAATTTGGGTTGGTCGATAAAAATGGATTGATGAAAATATTTATAGCACAATTGATGGTAAGAAATTAAGGCATGGAGAAAAGAAGAAATATGGTTTGTTACCTGACTCTATAGATAGACGGACGGCTGAATTGGTGGCATTTGTAATTTTTATGATGATAGTAATAAATAACAATGGTGATAAGTATAATAATGATAAAATCTCATAACGATTATAATAATTTAAAGAAACCGGTAAAAAGTTATCACTTTTATAATAAAAAAACCTGCATTGATAAATAAAGGTGCTGGCTCCTTGCTCTGTTGCTTAGCAATGTAACTTTCTTGATTTCGTTTCTAAGGATGTTTTTAAAGGTATGCAAAATTTATTGTCGGCAACTTTATTATTTTTTTAAATAATTTTATTATTATTTATAAACAAAATGAGCGTATATATTGCGAATCATTGTGTCCAATGGTATGTATCAAGTAAAAGAAGTATGCAAAATTCATATAGTAAGGTAAACAAATACAGAAATACCCAATTCATATTGATGTTCACTGTTGTCGTTTTTGAGGATTTGAGTGATTTCATATAGTTTTCACGTCACAACTATGTTAAAATGTGTATAGACAGAAATTACCACAAACATATAACGTTGACGCTTTAAAATACTGACGTTCAGGATACAAGTATTGTTATTTGAATTTCAGTCTATAAGCGCTTTTTATCAGCTCGAATTAACTTGATGGCATAAAACATACAGTGTATCACAAAATATAAACTAACAGAACGAAAACTGTATAAGATTTTCAGCTATTACCAACATTATAACCAGATGGTTCAAGACACTAACAGAGGAGTTCAGTCGAGAACTAAAACACGAATAAAAGTGAATCGGCTTTTCTTTGTGATTGGACTATTAGTATTAGTATGTATTTTTGATGTTGTTCATCAACGTAAAACGTTTATGGTAAGTTTAGATGCACTTCGTGTGTACAGTTTTCCATACATAAAATCACGTTACTTTTTTCGTTTGAATAATTCAAAATTTGTGTTGTTACTCTTTACAGGGTTTTTATTCAGAAGTAAACGGAGAAAAAGATGTAAATGTTGGAAATGACAAAACATTATACGAATTTCAATAAATTATAAAATAACAATAAATCTTTCGAGACAGAAACAAAGACTCTTGCTGAAAATATTAAGAAAATGCGATACATTTACCAATTAGCGCTTTTCCAAAAAGTTAAAATTCAAAAATTAAGAACTATCGTTAGTAAACATGTAAGGACAGGCGGCGAAAACATATACTATAATTATTATCTTATCAGTTGATAAGTATTATCAATGTCGTATTCAGATGCAGATGAAAAGTAACAAAAGTAGATGTGAAAAGGTGATCGACGAAATGAATTTATTTCAAATACCTGATGAGGACATCATAGACAAAATGGACAACAATGCTTTGTATTTATTGTTTGACACGTGAGTATTGTTCAGTTTTATTGATAAGCTTTAAATGAACAATATTACAAGAATTAAACCAGTCGATACCCGTTCAGTCCTGCTTTCTAATATATTAATATATTATATAATGTTTCTTCGAACGAATTATTAACACTATACGAGTATGCACGTATGTATGCATGTTTTTATTCTAGTCATTGGCATTGTCGAAATGTCGAAAATTTACTTCCTCTTATTATCATCGTTATACTGTTTTACACAATGCAGTTGATAAAGTATTGATTTATAACAATACAACTTTTTTTGTTTAAAAAATGATATTGTGCATTTAAACCTTTTGACAGTAACTCATTTCAAATTTGGATTTATGAATAATAAAGTGGCATTATGTCCATACAAGTATTTACAGTAATTTAATAAGTAAAAGTTAAATAACTTGATATTTTGCCATAATTGTACTATGAGATAAAATCAATAATCAATAATCCGTGTGACCAAGGCATTTTCTTATATTTCGTTAATATAGTTAGCAAGATATATTAATAATTGTTACAGCATTTAAAATTCCTTTTTAAAAACTACATTGCTTAACTTTTAAAGTTTTTGTAGCTTTGAATTTATAAGCAATAGTATTTGAATCATTTGAAAAGATTGCAAAGGATATCCGTTTTAGGATTTAAGTTGTGTTAAACTTCTATTTTTAAAAGCTGTGATTCAGTTGTATGTAGTAAAACACAAAAACTTACTTGTATTATATCCGTTGAAATCAATACAATATGTATGTGTGTCACAAGGTATGTTAATCTACAACAATACCACTGCTGCAATTTAACCAGACAAGGTCCGAAACAGTCATCAGGAAAAAATATATGTGAAGATTATTTTTTCAAACCAGGATCAAAATGCATAGTTTACTCTTTTGGGTAGGTTGTTTCTAATTTGATGAGTGTTTTATCTAGATTACTTGTTTAAGCCTTTGTAAATTATATCAAAATTTAAAAAAATGTATTAATTCTGTTTTAAAGCTTTCAATAATGCATGCAATATTTTTGTTTTCATTCAGCATCATTAGATAGAAACATATTTTCTAATGAATCAGAAATCAAGATTAAACAGTTTCTGACAAATAAAAGTATTAGATTGATCTGAAAGAACCATTATTTTGTTTTCTCGGAAACTAGAACATTGCAAGTAAATAAATCTAAATTAATAAATATTTTAATTCCTGTTCTCGATAAATTAAAGGTCCCAGTTAAATTTCGACTTCGAAGAAAGTATCTGGAGATCTTTCAAGTGTGAAATCCACACGTTTGATCCAAGGTTTGTTACGTTATTTGAATCTTTAATAATTTACTTTTTTCACACTGAATAAAAAACACTTTTCTTATACGAGTACGTATTGGAAGCTCGACAACATCTATTTGAGGTAATATAAATATAAAAATATAAATATCTGGGTTGTGTTTCACTGAGAGTCCTAAGTCTAGAAACGGTCTTAAGACAAAAACCGATTCAGTTTTGTTTTTCAAAGAAAGATTTCCTCCTTACGTATGACTCTTATGAAACTACTTGTTCAATTTCTTGATAGCCCTGTAGATAAGCATGACGAGATTGTGGGTTAAAGTTTATGTCATTTTACCTCTTATCATTTCTCAGGGGAATGGAATTGGTTAATGTTCAAGTCTTTGACTAAAGATCAAATATTTGTTAAAAGGTCTCGAGTTATTTCTAATTTACCAATTAGTCCTCGGACTTATGATACAATTAGGTCTTTGTCTTTATATGAAACGCAGCCCTGATCACTAAGTGTATTAAGTATTATTGATAGATTCCTATGTTTAAGATATATCTTAACATCTGTTAAACATGAAGATTTTATTAAACAGTTTAATATAATTAAACAGGGCAGAGTGTCTAAGTGTCGTTTTAAGTCATGCTTTTGTCATGTTTCAGAGTAAGGTAGCAATTTATAAACGCATCAATTTTAGACATAATATCTTAGATATGACAAACTAATATAGAAAATATAGAAAGTTATTTAATCTTATTCATTCAGCATGCCAGTTGAGGGGAAGACATTACCAACGTTTATAGATTATCATCTAATTGGTCTGTCCGGGAAAAATTTTATTCAAACGGAACCAGAAAAATGGAGACACCACGATAATCCTTTGCTGAAAACATGGAAAATGCAAACCCTTTCATCAATCATGGACACGCTTAACCATTCAGTAGTACGTAATGCATACTTGATACTGTGGGGTGTTTCTATAGTTTTAAAGATAATCACATGACTCATTAACTGAACGTGACATTTTGTAAAATATTCGATTTTGTAGCTTCCTTTATAACTTATAAATCTGTAAAGGAGAAGTTTAAGAGATCATATAATATTCTCCTTGATTTAGAAAAATATATGTACGTAGTCTGTCAAGTTTAATGTGCCAAAATCATAGTTGTCTTGTACATTTTTTGTTGTTTTAAATTCTAATGTCATGTATTTTACTATATTGCAGACGACAATTGACATTTTGAAAATAGACATTGAAGGATGGGAATGGAACGCACTCCCTGATATGATAAAGACAGACATTCTACGTCATGTGAAACAACTCTGTATTGAACTTCACTTTGGATATAGCTTCAAGTATCAAACAACAAATGGACGTATTAAACCAGTTTTTACTAAAAATACGTGGGGAAATGTTCCAATAAAGAATCAAATAAAGCTTTTGAAGCAGTTATTCAATAACAGCTTTCGAATAGTAAGAAATGAACCATTGAATTGGGGGACAATAAAAATTGAAAACAAGGTTATAAGAATTCTAAATGAATAAACACTTATAAATCTAAGATTTTTGCCCTGAAATGGTCTAAATTTGGTATACAAAGTCAAAAATTGTTTGTTAGAGAAGATATCGGAAGTTTTAAGTTCTTGAATAATTTAATTTGGGTTCCATTTAAATCATGTAAATGGTATATTTTCATAAAGTCAAAATAGCTATGAACCATATAATATTATCATTGTTCATTTTGATTTATACTGCAATTTATTTACCTAAATATGATAAAGATACATACAACTTACGAAATATTGTGATTGTTATTGACCTTTTGACTACGTTCCTTGAATCAAGCGAATTGCGATTGCGATAATGTCAAACTTGAGGTGTGCTGCTGTAGTGAAAAACGGCCAACACTTTTCATTCCAACATCGAAAATGGATTCCGAGAGGTCTATTATTTAGCGAATTTCACATTTAAGTTACTTTTATGGCCTTTAGTAAATATGTAGGGAATGAGAAGCAAAAGTTTCCTCAACGATCAATGAAAGTCGATTTGATTGATATTTACGATTCAAATACGAATCAAAATGAACAATGATAATATTAATATATTGTTTCGACAATGGATACAGTAAATTTGAAACTGTTAGAAAAATATATCCTGAAAGAAAACTAAATGAAATATATTATTTTCATTACTTTTGCATTTTTCAAAATCATTATGTCATTAGGTTTTATGCGTCAATAGCCATGGCGTCAGTAAATACATTTTTAACACAGTGACTTATTTATATAACAAAGATTTTAGCAAAGATATTTTATTACAACAACAAATGATTGACGTAAAGAGAAAGACATGTAAGTATACTTATTTAAGATGCTTTATTATTCCGGTACGGTTAATATAACTAAAACTCATCTTTCGATCATAGTGGAGGCTGTAAAGTATAATTCTGAAATATATCATTGTTAATATCAAAATGGTCTTAATATTTCAGTGATCTATTGTATATTGGTTTAAATATTTAAGGTAAATACACAATATGTGTCCGAGTTTCAAGGCAGTAAAAACTCAAATAAGTTAATGCTGTTACGGATACAGATTAAAGAGGGATGTGATAAAATTATAGATCAAACAAGACGTTGAAAGAGATTATAAAAGTTTTCCTTCGAGCGTATTTGTGAAGGTTTAAGATCTAAATTGCAAGCAACACTAACACATTGTGGGAGTATACAGCAACTATATGATTGGACACGAAAGACTTATTGCAAAATTTAAACAATTCAATGTCTGGGCTAGTAAGCATTTTATTTCAAAATTTTAATGAGGCATTGCATTTCATCTAAAATATGTTTTACCCTTTCTGAAATTAGATTGTTGAATCTCTAATTTATGTATCAATATTTACACTGTTTAATATAGACAATATTACTGTAAGTAATTCATGGTCTTTGTAGTATATCACTACATTCACGTTCCCCACAGAATTCTGACAATACCACACCGCATTATATTTTGAAATACAAATGTATAAAGAAAAAATCGACACAATGTATAAGGCATTCTGAATTCACATTAGAAATGATTCACCGATGAAATAAACAAACTAAAGATGTGACGTAGTTTAACGATTGATTAATTACAATTCTTGGTGAAAATGTTAAACCAACGAAGTTTAAGCTTGATAAAAGTTATATGTTCATTTCGCTATTCGATCATAAATGAGGATTCAAAGTATAATTCTGAAAGATGTTATTTTTAATATGGCCTTTATGGACGGTCTTTATATCTAAGTGACATATTGTTCAAATACATAATATGTGTCCAGGTTTCAAGGCAGTACAAAATCAAGAAAGTTATTGCTGTAATGGATATAGATTTTAGAGGGACAAGATAAAAAAAAGCGATAACCCAAGGTATTTGGAAAAGATTAAAAATGTTTTTGAGAGCCTAAGTGTGAAGGTATAACATCCAGATTACAAGCAACACCAACACGTTGTGGTACATGTTGTTAATAGCAACTACTATATGATAAGACAAATGAAAGATTCAAACAGTTTATTTTTATGAGCTAGTTAGCTTTTAATATAATCATTTCAATATGACATTTTATGTTTAACCCTTTCCGATATTAGATTGTTGAATCTCTATTTAACTTCAATATTTATATTGTTTAATATAAACAATTAGTAAATATTGATCTTTGTAGTAAATCACCTCTATCACGTCCCCTTTATAATTATGACAATACAATACCGCATAATAGTGTGAAATGCTAAGAAAAAATACGTTCCGAATTCACATTACATTCACATTCACATTACCTGGTTAAACTAACATAAACAAAATACAGTAAAGTCTCTCTATTGAGACCACTTTGGCGTCCTGGTAAAAGTGGTCTTATTTTCGAGTCGGTCTTAATTTGGTGACCTAATGTTTACTATTATATGTATTCTGGTATAGGAGGTTATCTTAGCGATTGGGATCGTTGAAACATAAACCAATTAACGTGAGTTTTATATAACAAAAAATATGATTTATTTATTGAAATTATCACATTTATGCACCATTTTAAACAACTAAAAAAGACATCGAAAATGTTCTTCAGATTTCACAACAAAATTTCATTTTAATCATTGTTGTTCAGTTGTTCAACTTGTTGAGTTCTGGTGATCTCTTGCATACTCATTTTTGTTGAATGCATTATTCCCCCACCCATTTAAATGCTCATCATTTTGTTTCAGGACTATCCGGACCTAAAAGTAAAAAACAAATACGTTTTTTAGTTAAAGTAAAAATAAATCGTATCTGTAATTGTTTTTAAAATCTCTATTGCCATTTAAAACTTCATGAATCAATTTTATTTATTTTTTTGTTCTGAATTAATTATTTTTCGATTATGATTCTAAATTTTATTTCAAAAGACAATTGTTATTAAATTTGCAAAAGCGGTAAAAGTTCTGACTCCGAATTGTAAAATATATATTTTTATTTAACATAGACGAAATAA
This sequence comes from Ruditapes philippinarum, assembly GCF_026571515.1. Taxonomy (NCBI): domain Eukaryota; kingdom Metazoa; phylum Mollusca; class Bivalvia; order Venerida; family Veneridae; genus Ruditapes; species Ruditapes philippinarum. The sequence continues at coordinate 25,736 of NW_026858894.1, forward strand.
CCTACCTATCTGAAAGTGTGTGTTGTTAACACATCGGTCGTCTTTCTTTGATTCGCATCGATCCAAAATAATAATTGAAAGGAACATTGACACGCTTAATCCCAATCCTTTTAATGACAAACTGCTAATCTTATTGATAATCTCACCTGTAGACACTTTAGTTTCAAACTGTTAATTGATATCTTAAACGTCTCTTCCGTGTACCGCAAAGCGGTCACAACTTCATGGCGGTTGTCGTTAAATGTTGTAAAATTACTAGTATTTGTTTATTGGAGATAATGGGTGGCATGTACAAGTTAGCGAGCAGGGTTAATTAGTGGTCGTTTTATTGGACCCATTTTGCATTGTTAAGTGAGAATTTGGCCCTTAAAAAGTGGTCGTAATACTTAGTAGCGGGTCAGTCGTAATATCGGGCCTTACGACCATTGAATTATAGGGCAAAAAATCGGGACCGGAAAAAGCGGTCGTAATATCGAATTGCCCGCAATTTAGGTTCGGTCGTAACGCGAGACTTTACTGTATTCAAAATTGCTATCATCAGTTTTAACTTGCTAAACAACATCGATAAATTGCGCAACACACCTTGTAAAATATATGAATTTGCGTGATTTTTTAAAATAAATTTGTCTTTTATAGTCAGTATGACTTTGTGATATGAAAATTAATTAATCAATATTCAAAAACATATCCTGTTAAACGGTCAAAGGTTCATTTCGGATGTATTTTTCTACCTTTTATTCTTATTGTTTTCGGCTGATTTTCATTTTAGATTATTGTTCAAATAATTAACTGATTATGAGCAATATAGCAAATATGAAAGTATCTCTAAATATCGCTTTAGTATCCTTTACGATGGTGTTACTTATCAGTGTTAAACACAGGTTTTGGAAGGATAAGCTTACATATTCGAATATTCAGGATTCACAAAACAGTTATGTAAGCCGCCGGTTAGATCCATTATACTGCAAACGAATGCAAGGAAATTTTTTACGTATACATGACAATAAAACATACAATTTACGCATTATCGTGATTGTTTTTGATAGATATGAATCGCTCTTAAGATTACTGCGTTCATTAAATCAGGCAATCTACGACGGCGACACTGTAAAACTTGAGGTATGGATAGACAGATCAGAACAGGGTGTTTTGGATGAAGCTGTAGTAAATACGACCAACACATTTTCATTCCAACATGGTGATTATGAGGTTATACCACATTTTGAGCATGTAGGTCTTCACGGACAATGGATTTCTACGTGGATGCCAAAAAGAAACAGTTCTGAAATAGCTGTCATTTGCGAAGATGATATCACCGTTTCAATTTATTTTTACAAATATCTAAAATATGTACATAAGAAATACGACAATTATTCAGAAATTAATGGCTATGCCTTACAAGGATATTCTATGAAACATCATGTGAAAAATACATCCCCTCTTGTAGGACCAAATGGTAGCATTGTGTTTCTGTACCCAGTCGTCGGATCATGGGGATTTTCTCCAAGCAGAGATAATTGGATACATTTTCAAGACTGGTACACTTCGGCTTGCAATGATGACACAAATGATTTATTTATACCAAACAATATAGCAAGCAAATGGTACATACAATTCAAAAAGAAAGGAAGCCATAAGAGCTTATGGACAATATGGCATATGTATCATGCTTTCATCAATTCGGAGTTCACGCTTTATACAAACTTACCAGGTTTGAAATCATGTTTCATAGCTTTTTTGACGATCATCACACATTTTAATGGAAAGATATATGGTATAAATTTTAATATTTTAGTCACTGTTTGTCAAAATGTTTAAATTACATATACTTTTTTCCCTTAAATTACGTATACATTTTCCCTTCAACATGTATAATTAATTCTCGCAAATTCATTTTAGGTCATATTGGACTTTCGACTAATTGGCGCGAACAAGGCTTGCATTTTAAAAATTTTGGAGGAAAAACAAACGAATTGTTACAAGTGTGGAGACAGGAATTTGAAGATCTGCCAACAAAACCAGTGCATGTTGACATTTCAGGGAAAGTCATTCAATAGTTACTGACGTAACCATAACATAAAAACATTTTTTAACATTCAATTTTAGCTATTTTCATTGCAGTCTCTTTCGTTATTTGATATTTCTAGCTGTTTAAATAGGACGACAATTCTATTATCTATTTCATATCCCTACCATTGCGTTATAATGTTTGATTTTCTAACAATAGATACAAAGGGGAATATTTTAAGAACTTGATACAATATTTGACTTCTAATTGTGTCATAAATTTCTTTTCAATAGCACATTTTCACAAAAATAATACCTAATTATATTAATGCTATGAAGTATTTGTGATGCTCGAATGAAAATATGGGCAACCACAATGGTTTCTTGCATACAATTAAGATCGTTTAAAATACAACCACATACTTTGATTTATACAGAGATACTATTGCTCTGTTATTTGTAACTTCAAAGGTATAACACAAATAATAACTGCAAATGTTCGACGTCTTCAAAATTATTTACAACACACATTTTGCTTTCTAAAAGTCCAAGTAAAACCTTTACACAAAAATTACAAATTTTACACACCACTTTACCGTAACACAAATCATTCGATTCACCCGCTTTTGTTTCGACCCAGGGCATTTAAAAAAAAACATTATCAACGTTGAAAACAATTCCTAGATCCAAGCATATCGAAAACTCTTTCACCAGGCTGTCATTCAGGATAAAACAGATTAAGTCCCTACAAAATATTCCATATGCAATACCTTTATATATCTTTTGTCAGAATGGTTCCTTTCTTTCTTTTGTAATAACACATTCGTCATTCTTAATGACAGTTTTATACTGAGTTTTGTAATTCTTATTTTATGGAATTTGGTTACGGTATATACAATTTGATCCATTCATATCAGTGAACATTTTCACGATTTATTATGAATTTGTTATGTCTTAATATTTTGAAATGCAAATGAATGCAAACTCCTAAAACTATAATAATAAGAAGTAAATGTTAAATCATGATGCAGATATAGAAATTTTGACTTGAGCCAGTCTTTCCGAAAAGCATCCATTTATTCCTATGGGCGAGTATAAAATATATTATTTTATGTTGCATTAATGTTTTGTATAAATAGAATATTTGTTCGGTTGGTTTGAAGAAGGGTAGACATAAGACTTTATAAAAGTATTTTACTTGTTCTTAAAACTGATTCAGTTGTGCAAACACGTGACAATTATAGAAAGAATGGTAAATTTGTAGGTTTCAAAAGTAGCATAAAAATGAGAGGGAGTTAAGAGGCCTTAAGAATAGATGAGACAACAATAATAATTATGTTAAATGATATTTTTGTTTACTTGATGTCGCCTGTAAGGTATTCTTACAAACTATGAAAAGAATATACAGTCTAAGTATTCACTTCTAACGTAAGCATAAACGTTCACCAAATAGAAGATGTATACAACATGTGTTACTTTATCAGAAGTGAAGCGAAATAAGTAATTTGTTTACTTGACAGTTATTGAAAATATTACATGAATGAACGATGTTCACGTCAGTCATCTCTATTAACAATTGATTTGTTTTAAAGTTTTTGCTAACCTTAAGGTGGTAATCCGTCAATCATCTTACGGGATTAAACTCAGACCTTCGGCCTGCAAACCAATAAACACAATGCACTTCATCGCTGAGCCATATAAGCCATTCCTTGACGCAGTTGTCAAAGGTTATTAGTATAATTATTGAGGTAGGCATTAGATGTAGCTTGAAAGCTAAGACAAATATTAAATAAATAAAGAATGATAATATACTAAATAACTTTTTATTATTCATCATTTTGATTAAATATTATTCAGTTAATAATTGGGATGGAAGAGAGTTTAAAATTGTACTTTTTATATACTTGATTTTTTTTTCAACTAAATTAACAAAAATAGCATCGTTATTATTATTTTCTTTTATTTTTTTAATGAATTATGTTTCAGTGTTTTTAACTTTATACGGTCCATTAATGCCCCAATTATCATCATCATAATAACAACATCCTTTCGTAACTTCATCCAATTACTGATTTTATTTTGACAATGGGCATATTATGTTTATTGGTTTGCAAAATGACTTCGTGAGTTCTATTCTTTATTACGTTTGCAACTGTTCATTATAATTAGTTAAACAAGTATGGCAAGGAAGATGAAGATGACGGAAGAACAGGTCAATATGTACGAATGAAAAAATAATTTTGAAGATTTACTCGAAACTAACAGATTTAAACTAAAGGCGATGAAAAAATGGACTTTTTAGGGTTTCTTTCTGACAATAATACAATATATAAGGCAAGCTAAAACATCAAAGTTAAATTTATGCATCTCGAACTCACTTTTTTAAAGATGAAAATCACCAGTTTTGACGAGTGTTTTTTGGCATATACAAAAGTTTTCAAACGAATTCAGTCCGTAACAATTCGTCAGATGTCCAATGCTTCGATATTTGGACTTTTTAATGTCTATATTGTATGATATTGGTACATTTTTTCGAGTTTCCTTCATTATATATTCCTATTGTCACTCTATCATAAAAATTCGTAAAACTAAAGAAAATATTTATAACTTATAGTTCACTGGCGTACTCATATACAAATTGCAAACTTGAAGTGAGGATTGCTTCACATTTATAATGATTCGAGAATTCAATTTAGCTGTTTTAACGAAGGTTTCTTCGTGAAACCGAAATAAGTAATACAATATTCAGCTTTGTTTTTATTATTGAACAAGAATTCTAAAAGGATCGTCTGCATTATCCCGGTTTTATGAAGCATTGTAACCAGGTTTTACTTGTTCCAATTCCGGAATTATCAAGTCATGGCTGGACGGAAAAGATAATGATATGGTAAACAAAAAAATCAATATGACTTAATCAGTTAAGATATAAATAAAACTTCTTTCCTTGCTGCATGTTTGTTATATGCATGTGAAAATTATGTTGCAACTTATAAAATGATAATTTCTATCATCTATATTTTTACATGACGATACCGCAAAAATTAATTTACTATTACTTCGATATCTAATGGAAAAAATACAAATTGACAACATGTTACATTAAAAGAAACAGAAACAATGAATAGATAGTACACCATTCAACAGACAAGACTAACACATAAAAACTTTTTTATGTATTCCGTATCGTTTCTAGAGCAAAATATCAATAGAATTTGAAAACAACAATTGTTTTAGGAAGTCTAGACAACTCAATGTTCTTAACAAAGATGATACATTTTAGCAATCACTTACTCTTTATGCAAGCCACTTTATTGATTGAACTACATTATAGCATTGATTGCAACAAAATGCAAATGTTTAAAAATATTCGAATTATGTAAGAATATTTAAAGTGACAATCAAACAAAAATATTGCGGAAGATTTTAATCGATCTCAAAATTAACTCTTTATCGACTACAATTATAATCATTCAAAAACAAAAGCCAACTTTATTCAAATGGGGTGACATGAAATGTTTATCAAGAATGGGAACAACTTTATGCCATTCTTTGGTACATGTAGTACCATTCAAGAACAATGAGCATAACTGTAGTTTTACATTACATAATGCACTTTTTATGAAGAAAAAGAAATAAAACAATATCTTTTATTTTAGTCTATAATTTGTTGCTGTTGGCAGTACAGTTAAAATTATTTACTTTAGCTAAAAGCATTAGTATTTACATATCAAACTTTGCTTTAAATCATCTACTAATGACATGATAACTACACATATAATTTAACAAAACAGTAAAGCTTACACAATCAACGCAAGAGTATTAGATCTAATGCGTCAATAATCAACATCATAGTACGAACGTATAGTGAAATCATACATAGGAAAATGCAAACATGAAAAAGTGATATTTTAAGAGTTCTCTTTAAGAATATAGTTTTTTAACTGTTTTAAATATACTGCTTTCATTGTCGAAACAATAACACTGTTAATTTTACTTCGCATACCTGAATCATAAATATCAAACAAATCTACTTCCATTGCCTGATTAGGAAACTGTCGTTTTTCCTTCTCTACATATTTACTAAAGGTACATAAAAGAGACTTAAATGTAATATTTACGCCTATAAAATTTGCTAAATGATACACCTCTCGGAACCGATCTTTTAAAATATTTTCGTAAAAAAGTATATGTACTGGTTTCTTATAGGAATTTATCCAAAAAATCGTCGTTTCTTTCCAACGTATTGTTCCGTGTTCAACAAATTGCTTCCATCCTGAAATATTGATATACAAAAAAATTGTGATTTGATTTCTTTTTATTTCGACAAGTCAACATAAATAAACTTATATTCTACTTATCCAAACATAAAATAAACAAATGAAGCACTAAATTCTTCAAATAGGAAACAGTATAATTTCTTGTATAAAGAGTTACGATACCTCATCTAAATAAACACTAGGTTCAGACAAAGATCAAAAATAAAGTAATATTCATCACATCCTTACAACTAACAATTTATGTCTTATGAAATGTATGCCCCTTAAAATGTACGACATCTTAGATAATTAAAACAATACAAAGGAACGTTTCACCATTTTAACACTTTCAAATTGGATATTTTAACATAATACAAAATAAAAATGTTTCCTTAATTTTACGTTTCGTGTATTTGTACCTTGTTCCAACGTTTAACTTTATTAAATAAGACCTTATTTTATGAAACTATGTCCAATATCTATAATATTGATTATATATTTTCCAAACAATCATGTTCAGTAGAATAAAACTTTTCTATATATTTATGAAATCCTACTGCCAATGTTTCAACATTGAAATGGTAAACGCATGTGTGCGTTATATTCTTGTCGCTTCGTCTTCTTTCTTTTAACAAATATAAACCTATATTTAAAGTACTTATACTTACTTTCTCCGAAGTAAGTGCCATTAGAAATCAGAGGTATTTGTGTCCCTTGCAACTTATTACTTCTGTTATATTCGGCTAACATAGCTTTATACGGATTTCGGATTATGTAAATCGCTTTAAAGTAGTTTAGACTTTTTACGTTCAAATTCTTACAATCATCGCCCCCAGCTTTAAAATTTGTTGCATGAGTTTTGATAACAAACGAAAAGCCGCTTGATGAGCATTGTGTTGAAATATGGTTTGTTGCAACTAATATGCCTACAAGAAAAACAAAGACATTCTTTTAAGTTAATGAATTCTTAATAAGCAATGCCAAATATATTGCTTCATTTTAGTATGTTAAATACATTTTTGCTATGACAATCGAATTGTCAGCATATGTGCACTGGTGTTTAGGAAAACTTTATTGTGATTGAATTATTCTGCAAAACAGGATGTGACTATGAAAACTATCAGCTGTTAATATTTTGCACACATACATAAACAGAATTGTAGTGTTAAGTTTCCACGGGTCCAAAATATCATATATGGGAATATAGTAGTAACTGTCTTGCGCTTTTATGTCCGCTATTCATGTGTGCATTTATTAAACACTATTTCGCAATGAGATTAAATTAGAAATATATAATACCTGTTAATGATTCAATAATCCTCCTTATCATAGTATTTCCTGAGCCAGGAAAACTAGCAAGGGCGACAAGTGGCTTTTTATTCTCCATTAAACCTGCTGAAAGTGGCATCCTAGAATAGCAGCAAACTCCTTATATATTGAAATGATCCGATCAAAATGATGTTTTTGGTCACATTCAGTCAATAGTTTATTTAAACGGTAGTCTGTAACCTGATATTTCAAGGTATTATGTATCGCAATTTCGCATTTATTTTGTTTTAAACTAAGTTCCTGTTGAAAGCCGACATGTTTGTTTCTTAAGGAAATGAAAAGTAAATTAGACAGAATTATTGAGCTTATAAGTAGCACAAATACATAAAGACGGTAATGCTGTGATTGCATATCCAATTCGAAGCGTTAAACATTTATAAAACTTCTTTTCCGATTAAATATTAATTCCTTTCTTATTCAAGTCAATCAAACATATTAATGTTTATTCTTTTGTATTTTCCAAACCAATAATATTAAATAAAGCGCTGAAAACGAAAGCAATTTTGACATAATATCTTGTTTCTCTTTGTCTCATTTGTTGATGTAATTGCAACTTGCAGTTTACTTGATTCTTGGTTTATTAAAAGTGTCTTCTATATTTACTATGTTGTTTCTGTGAATGACAGTGTTACTTACACAATATATTTCTAATAAGTTTTCTATCTTTCTTTTCATTTATGTTGGAAATTTTCATCTAAACCTTTTGTTTATTTCAACTTTCAATAAAAATTAATTTTTTAAAAATTAAAAGGTTAAAAGTCGACAAATGTGAATACTTGACGGATGACACTTTGTGGTAAGTAAAGAATTACCTGAAAATCTTTCATTCATGAAGTTTTTTTTCAACATTTTCAAAGTTAATTTTACAAATTTTATCATTCATTACATTTCTGATAATGAAGCATATTGAATGCAATCTTATAAATGTTATAAAGATTTATATTGGATACATATGCCTTCAGTGTTCTTGTTTGAATAACTTATATATTTGGTTAAGCAATATTTAGAAGACGACTTCACTTATTCGCACTTATCTTATAAATCAAGCAGCTTTAGTCGAAAATGGCACATCGAATGTGACAATATTACTTACTTCTGCATTAGAGAATTGTGACCTTTACGAGTAATCTCAAACGATCGACCCTGTGCCACCATGACTTTCACCTACTTAGATCCCTAAACATAAAAAAAGTGATTGGACAAAGGAACCAATAAAAATATAATTGTATAAAATGCCAAGCTTATTGACGCATCTCATTTATTTTAAATTTTAATGACCTTTTATTCATAAAGTTTAACTATGATCATTATTATTATAAATATTACTTTCTGAAAACATTCGATCTAGGCTAAAGGTAGACTAAATCTATTAATAAATATGTGTTGTTATTAATTGTTGAATGTTTTCTTTGTTTAATTGTTTTTTAAACAAAGCTGCAAAAATCATGTCCTAGATCAATAGGTAGAATTAGAATATTTGATAATGCGTTAGATCCTTCGTCACTATTGATCCGAGATCCCATATTTTATAAACATTATTTCATTTATTCTTTTTTTAGTTGGACATATGCTAGAAGATAAATTATATAATTTATCAATTGAAAATGTTTTAATTTGTATTTTGCTTTGAATCTAGAAACAACACAAATACCAAAGGAAGGAATTAATATATAAATCTGTTGTCGTGTCTTATTCTTTGTTTAATTCTTAAACATTAGGCCTTGTACAAAAACTTTTTACAAGACATGCTGAGTGATATAAACATTAATTTCTGAGTCTTTGATGAATGTCAAAACGTTCTGTTTTGCATGTTTTGTAAAAGGTACTACTGAACTTTTTGGTATTCTTCAAAGGCGAATTAATTAACGTTTATATCACTTAACGTGTAAAATGTTTTAAGAGACAAAGCTTCATGTTTTAGAATTAAAGACGAATGAATTATTCCACTCATCATGCCAAGCAAACGATTTAAACATTGATCAACATGAAGAAGTTAATGGCCTTGCCAGTCACAAGGATAACTAAAACGTCACATAATTTGATTTAGACCCACAATCGAGCTCTGTCTGCCAATATCAGTCAAGCCTGCTAAAATTGATATCAAAATACAGTAGTATAGATTTATAGAATCAAGCTCTCAGTGATCGCAAATACGAAAGTATTTCAGAAATCCTATGTATCAATATTAAAATCAATGAAAATCCCCTGTTTCTTCCTTTCCATGGCTTTATAATAATTCTTTAAACTATTGTTTATTTTATATTACGAAACCCCCTATGTGTAGTGTTATTTGTGATAAGCACATTGTCTCTACGTTGTTATGGTGGATATTTTTTGTAAAACTGTAAAAGAAAATATGTAATATGATCATATATATATATATCCAATTATACTGAATCTGTAAGGAGAACAACTTATTAAACGTAAGGACTTTAATGATCATGTAATACTTAAACACAAATCGGATCTTAACAACATAAAACAGTGTTCGATACAAGTTAAAGGCACACAACTCCCAACACTCTTAATAATTATAACAATTTCTTCAGTATTCTTGTTTGTTTTCATAAAAAGTCCCAAATATTTACGAAGCTTCTTGAACAGTTTAAAAATGAAATAATAACTGAAAAAAATAACGACAAATTAAGGACAAGGGCAGATGTCAAAGGACAAATGACGACCATTAAAACATATTAGAACAGTACTTGCCTTTTTTACAGGAAATTCCGAGAATTATGTGTATTAAACCATTTAGTCTAGAAATTCAAAGAACATAATTGTTAACAAAATTAAGATGTAATTAAAGCTGTGTTTAAAAGTTCGTCCAAAAATTTGGGAATTTAATATTTATCAATACGACTTTTTTTGATATAAACAAGCAAAAAACTTTTACATCTCCAGTTTAAAAAAATTTAGTTTTTGGGCCCTTTAAAAGGAAACAGTCTTTTAAATTTTATATAAAGCGGTTTTTTTGTTTTTTTGGGAAAGGGCCCCTTTCCCATTTCCTTTAAAAAGAAATGAGTCTTTGCTTTTATTTTTAACAAATCCTAATTTTTTTTCTCTATCCCCAAAATATATATTTTAATTGACTTTCCCGGACCAATTTTCGTTTGCCCTTTCCTTTATTTATCTGGGTTTATATTTTTTTGTTGTATTAAATAGGGTTTTTTTCAAGAAACCAGGTTTGGTTTTAACGAATTAAAGGAATTTTCCGGGACTCTTACCCAATTTATATTTTTATTTTGGTTTTTTGTTTTAAACCCAAATTTTTTAATTTTAAAGTCATTATCTTAAGACTAAATGGGAAAAATTCACTGTACCAATCCAACACAAAGATTGCTGCAAATGTTCGAAAGCTAAAAAAGGCATGGTTTGTATAATAATATATTATATTAAATTTTTTATCATTTTTCGTTGTCTTTTTTAACATTTTTTCAAACCGACATCGACACATATTCTTTTTTATAGAAACATTTGACATTAATACATGTATTACAAAACATGTATTACATTGAAATTCACATACCATTAAATGAATATGCCTTTAATATGAATATCAACTAACACGAGCCTCTAATTTTTATTCATATTCAGGTCTTTTGTCTATTGATGATACTTCACAGAAACCAGATAAAGATAAAAAAAAAACTTGATTTGATGCGATAAAAATACTATAAATTGTCATGAATACTGGACGTGTACCATTTTACTAAAAAAGTAAATCGTTGTTTTTATAGCAAGGATGCAAAAATCCCAAAAGACTACAGTAAAACATTATTTTTTGATTTTTTTTAAAAAATCTTATCTAATCCCTTTACGTGGGCTTTTTGATTTAATACAAAAGTACTTCCCTTCCCCTTTTTTTAAGATACAATTTACTTTTTTTGATAATTTTTCCTTTTTTTGACATAAAACTATGCAAAAGGGACATACAAACAACAGATGCAAACTATTTTTTTTTTTTAAAAATTTACCGTTTGATCTTTGGGAAAACTTAAACAAACCCCCTTTTAAAAACCAAAAACTCATTTTAAATTCCCCAATTTTTGGGGCTTTTTAAAATTTAAAAAAAGTGCTTAGTCCCGGCCCAAAATCTACCATTTAGAAACGTACTGTTTGTGGTTTAAAACTTTTTTCTTACCAAGAGCCAAGATTGCTGTCATTATTTCCTCCGTTGAATTTTCTGTAAAATGCAAGGATAGTAATGGTATTATCTTTTTGTATTTAATGCTGTTGTTGTTTTTGCTGCTGCTGTTGCTGCTTTTTTAATATCCAAATTTCAGTGAAAAATGAAAACAATTTATCTCTGATAAAATGGTTTTTAAGTTTATGCTTTAATTTTCTTCATACTTGCAATTAATATTCATGAACAATCGTTCTACGTAACCGATTCTACAAAACTCCTAAAGACATCTGCAACAACAGCTTGGCATATTCGTAGAAAAGTTTTCTGTTTTACGGAATATGCACTTGAATCTCGTGGGAAAGACACTAAAGTAAATCTTCTACGGTACACGGGTATATGAAACTTCAAGCCCTTACTCCCTTGACAAAAAATTTGCATGATGTAAGACAAATTGAACAATCGTATTATCTTTATTATACCCAACATTGTATATCCCCGGACAAAATTCCCAAAATCTAGAAACAATTTACGTAGAAAGCTTCATATTGTGTTGTATGAAGATGTGTGTGCAAGAACAATATAACATTATATTTCAAAACTATGATAAAGCATATAACTTAACCTCGGCTGACATAAAAATATGAGCAGTATTGGAGGCAATGCCTCTTTAAACAATACCAATCGTCTCTGTACTGGCGGCTTTGATCTTGCGGAAAATCACTAACTTTGCCCCATTCCCAAAATAAGTATTTCTGACTAAATCGTTTCTATGGATAAAATTCTGAAACAATGAAATATATTTTCCTACAACGTAAATGTTGTCTATTACTGTTAAAAAATGTCATCGCTTTAGTACAGGTTTTGTTATGTGGTTTGTTATTTATTTAAATATATTATAAAAATGTTACTTCATTTGTTCTCGCACAATCCTGCACTTGTAGATTATATAAATTTAAAAAAAGATGAACCTTTTCACTGATTCTTAACAAGAATATGATCTTTGAAGTTTGGGTTCAGTTTAAATATGACATCAGCAAGAGTAAACTGTGGGTTTGATCCCTTCTGACGGCAGTCAATTTATTAACATTTTTCTGTTGTCCCAATACGTGCCAGCTGAAAACCTTAAAAAGACAAAAAATTTCACGAAAAAAAAAAGTTTTTTCAAATTTTTTATCTTTCAGATTTAACTTAATTAAAAAAAATCATATAAAACTAAGCAAAAATTCTGCAATAACGTATTCATAATTCTCATATTTCATTTCAAAATGGGTTTTACAGTATAAAGAAGATTGTACAATAAAAATTTATTAAATGAAACACGTTGACTTTCAGAACACTTGTCCGTCAGCCTACTGTTTTATTTATTTCGGAGAGCTGCATTATGTTACAAAAGGGAAATATCTTACATACACAAACTGATGAAAATATATAGTGCAAACTTAGATGACACTAAAGACCTGATATAAACAGCGTTTCGAGAGACATTGTATAATAGATGCACAGTTTCCCCCCATTATTCTTCACCCAAGTTAAACACATGATATTTTCAAAAATCCAAATCCGAATTGTCTGTCTATATCTTTTAATTGGATGGCACTATCTTGAAATGAAATAAAAAGACCTGTTAACCTCAGTCAAAAATGAACAAACATTTAACGATAACTTTAATGCTAGTTACAATGTTACGTACCAAAAATTCCGTTGTAGCTTCCATCCGCCTGTTTTGATTTCAGAACATCTTCCTTTACTGAACTGTCGTAGAATTGAATATAACTTGATAGTTATCTATATTTACCTGTAAAACTCAATATTATGTATTCGGTAATGTACATAGCGTTAAAGACATTTTATATTAATTCAAAATTGAAATAAAGTGTGCATTATATGTAGCCAATCCGAATCCTATAATGTTATTTACAGTTCCGCAGTTAAAAAACAAAATGATATGTTTTTACTGTTTCCACCAGAGAGATGAATCGTTTTCTACATATTATTGTTAAGAATTGACTACATCTTCACCCTTGGTTCGAATTCCGTCAGCGACTTTTGATTATTTCATGTATGGAGTATATCTACAAAACGCAACGTCGGAAATTCATTCCTCTCTCAGGTGTCAGCTCGTGCCTGATAAAATTCCCGAAGGGCACATGAGTTTTAATCCACAAATAAAGATGCAAAGTCGTCATATAACCTCTTCATTATCGGTGCGGCCATGATAACACATTTGCGGGTGCTTCTTGTATTAACTGTCATCATTGTCATGTTTGGTCTTGGATTCTGCTTACGCTGGAGCATAGGGGCGTAGACGGTAGTTTTCAATACCTTCCATAACAGGCTCGTTCGTTTTAGGCATTCTTAGGGATTTTTTTATTATTCAAAAACAGACACATATATTTGACTTATTATGAAACAAAACAAAAGTCTTATTTGTTCCTCAGGTACTAGTATATTGTAGAAGAAATATCTAAATATCAAATTAAAACAAACTTGTATTTACTAGATGTCGTTACCGTTAATGTTAAACCGTCTCCTCGAAAACCAATGTGTTTCTTTTTTAGATTTATTAGAAATTGATGGGTGATAGGTGATTCTACTGAAAAAGTCTGTTGTCCCGCATTTTGGCATTCCTACCAGATAGAAATACGGTAAACATCTCACCCGCGTGGCCGAATCGAACGTATTCCTTTCGATCCAGCAAGGGCATTTGAAATCTTTAAGTAAAGGCGGAAGTTTCTGCAAACAAAATACAAATTTAATATATAACACACTTTAAGCTTTGTAATGAATTTTTTCTTCAAATGTTAATACTCTATTCAACAGAATAGATAAAATGGTTGACATAGGGTCATCATGATCATTCTTTAGCAAATGAATGAATAATACAACGAAAAAGGTAGATCAATACGTAAAGACTCTATTTAATTTCTTCTAAGTCATCTACCTTTGATGATGAAAAAAAACTTTAAAATTACCCAATTGTTGGTTGAATATTATATTTCTTATTCTTTCAATATATTGCCTAAAAAGCTCGTCTTCAAAAACGATATTAATAAAAATACCTCAATAAGATTTCAGAATCTATAGTTATGATTCCTTTCATTAATTTCTAAAACAAGTGGATTATAGAAGATAAGTGTTGACTTACACGAGGACAAAAGTATGTCTTTCCCAGAGATGTAAAGAATAATGTTATTATTTTATAAGATCACTTACTGTTTTTTCTGGTATATCGTCTACTCGATTGCTTTGACATACTGGAGTTTGGTTACGGTCTTCTCTCGGCTTTTCATCGGTAACATGTACTTTGAAGCTTTTTAAATGTATTCCTAAATGAAGCACATAATTATATTTTAAATCAATTAACATCTTCTCAAATTGTAATTTCTTATTACACAAAAGAGTATTCATTACGTATTTAAAGATTTAATCCATTATATTAAAAATGTGATTAGGAGAAGAAGTTAAATAAGAGAGTGAAATGAATATTTTAGGGAACCTAAAAAAGTTGCAGGCTATAATTGATTTTGTCAAATTTTCATGGAATGCAGAATTCAAGATTTGAGCACAATATGCAAAATCAGCTTCCGTGTATAATGTACAAGCGTCAACAACAAATAAATAGGATAATTGACAGTATAACAAGTTAGAGCATATACTTAAGGATAATTATAAAAGTTTAAAGCTTTACACCACAGGGAAAAAGTGAATACTTTAAAACCACAAGGAAAGAACTGAATACTATGGTACAAATGTTAAGGTTGTTCGGTCTACAATAAGCAAATATCCGTAAAATTTTTAATTACTGATAGTCTTAAAAGATGCAATTGTATCATTTTGGTATTTTGTTAAAATATTTCCTAAATAATTGGAAAATGTTGACAGAGTATATTGTGATTTAGTATGAGCATTTGTTTGATGAATAATACTAATAAATTAAATACTATTCTGCTACAGAACAATTAATCTTATTTAACTGATATGTAAAGATACGTCATGTGCGATCATGTATATTACACTTACAACATCCTTATATGTATTGTCATTTATGATACAGATAACAGACGTTACATAATGGACCAATTTATTTTAAGACAATTTACATTTTGTCTTTTCCTAGGATGTAAAATATACTTGATAATAATGTTTCATACATTGATATATATCTTGTTAGATATTTTGCACTTGAAGGATGTTACGGCGAATGTGAAATAATTCGTTACAGAAGTAACAAAAAATAAACAAAAATGGTATTTTGACTCCAAACAAAATCACCATAAATGTAATATAGTAAGACTATGGGGTTTACAACAAATGACCAACCAATGATACATCCAACTTTTGAAAAAAAATAACTGGACATTGAAATTTAAAAGAATGTCTTTGAGAATAAAGATTTTAAAGCATTTATGTAGCTTAATGGATCGATTAACATTAAAAGTATAACAGTTTAGTTATAACTCTCCACATGAAAGTGCTGTTTAACTTTGAATGCACTTTGCCCCAAGTGCCACTTTGTGAAAATATGGCTTCGGGTAATAAACTGTTTGAAAATGTATTATGATTGTACGTATCGATATAATTATATTTGTGATGCATTCTCAAATTCACTCCAGAAATTAAAATTGCAGAAGTATTTCACTTACCAAACTTTGCAATGAATGTGCATGAAAACACAAATGCTAGGATTATCAATTTAAATACCCAAGACGAACATCTTTCATGAAAATCCATAACTGATTAAATGATTCTAGGCCGTTGACCGTTCGCTTTGAATATATCAGATTTGTTTCTAAATTCCACAAAGCATCATTAGACATAAAAAGTCACTTAAACATATGCATTTAAACCTGAAACATTTATCATCGCCTTAAATAATTTGTCAAATGCATGAATGGCGCGGCAAAGACAAAGAAACACGACTTATTCCATTTAATTAGGTCCACATAGTTCCAATTCGGCAAATATTTACGAATTCAACAGTGTATCTACTTGTAAATATGTATTTAACACATTACCGTTTCCGCACTAAATATATTTTAATTGTAATAAAAAGATCTAGCAGAACTTGCTCGCACAAACCTATCGTATGAAATTTGAAAAGTTAAAAGCACCAAATAAAGCATTTTTATTGATTTATTATCCTTAAACTGATTTTTTTAAAAGGACTCTACTAACACTTTATTGCTTAAATAAAGAGGATTTGATCCAGTCGTTGGCATTTTTGTTATCGAGGCAGTCATAAAATACACGATTACACGACACATATATCCACTATCTTACTGTCATCTGAATTGTCCAAATAGTTTAATTTTTTCGAGACTTCTAGTAATTTTTCTCTCATATAAGGTAAAGAAACAAATATAGGATTTCAGGAATCCAACTGTAAAAATATCATCTGCGTAACTGTACTTTGAAAATGACGACAACTTTAAGTTACGTTATTAATTGTCTGTTTTTTATTGTTCTTTATATGTTCATGCGGCTTTTATCTATTTATGTATTATCCGTTCGTCAGTTCAAACACCTATATTAGGGTTTAGGTATAATACAGTATAACGATTAAAGAACAGTATATTCATTATGTGTCATGAATAACGAACAAAGGTCCAATATGTCACAAGGGAACAACAAAAGAAAAACACTTAAGACATTTGGCAACAATCGACACCATCAATCTATTTTTTCATCACTTTAATCATGGTAAATCCGTCATTGTTAGAGGTTACATATAATAAGAATATAAACCTTCTTTACGTAACAACCGAGTAAGGTGTCATTGCTCAATTTTCTGTTAAAGAAAGTAAAACATAAACTGGTCCAAAGTTTATTTATTTCATGTAGGAAACGTCAGATAAGAATAAAAGGGAAACGATTAGTAGGGGTGACTCTAAAAGTTGCGTCATCAAAATATGTGAACTAATTGTCATATTTGTAATGAAAGTTTTTTATACATAACATAGTCAGTAAAACATTCTACCAACATGTGAAAATGCACAGTAAAATCTAAGTAGCTGAAATTGCATTCAGCATGTTACATTTTCAGAGATGTAACGAATTGAGTCGTTTGTCAACTTGAAATATATCTAATAAGATTTCATAAATGAATGATTTTGTGCCATTCATCTGTAAACAACTCATTTATTTTGTAGTTTTTGCTGACCCCAAGGTGGCAATCTGTCAATTATACTAGATAAGAACTCACGACCGCCGTCTTGCAAGCCATTAAACATAATGCACTTTACCACTCAGCCAAAAAGTCCATTACTGGTTACAGTTGCCAAAGGTTATATTTATAATGATTAAGGTAGTACTCAACACTACGCAGTTAAAAAACTAAAACATATAATAAAAACAAAAAAGAATTTGACTTAAAACGAGGATAGCTTAAATTTCTAATTTTATTAAATTGTTAGTTTTTAAGTATATTATTAGTCCAAATAACACTCTTGTACCACTAAAAAATTAAATATATAAAAATAAATAAATATAATAATAAATAAATGAATAAATAGATAAATACATGGATAAATAAATATAATAATGTTTATGTTGTCTAGCTTTACTGGGTTTTATTTATTTATCTATATTGTCAACAGAAACGTTTACAATGTCTTTAAATATCATTTTACATTCGCCTGGTAACTGTACGGTTTATGCGGCAATGATTGTTCTATTTATCAACATATTTATTATTAATTCTTTCTTACTTAATACATATGTGCTTCAGTTTTCAATTTAGAGTCCAACCCTTCCTCAATTATTATTCTTATAATCCATTGCAACAGCGTCGCAGAATGACACTTTTGCTCAGTGGTATGATGCATTGTGTTAATTGGTTTGAAGGCCGACTATCTGAGTTCAAACCCTTAAGATGATTGACGGGTGGCCATCTTGAGGTTAGCAAATACTTCAATACAAAACAGATGTTTAGACAGATGATTGACGTGAACATTGTTCATTTATGTAATATTTTCAATATTTGTCAAGTAGACAAATTACTCATTTCGTTACACCTCTGATAAAGTAACACATGTTACTTTTGAAAAACGTTTTAGCTTTCGTTTAAAGAGAGTAATTAGAATGTATTTGTTCATAGTTTGATCGAATTCCTTTACAGACGATATCTAGAAAATAACAAATTCTTTTTACATACTAATAATTCATTTATTCTGTTTACACACTGCAACTCCTGAACACTCTCTCATTTTTATACTGTTTGTTCCTATTCATATGTATTGCTTCTTTTATATGACCAACAACGAAATAACACAATTTGATTTTCATAGTGTCTAATAAACTATGTTTTCTTTTTTTTGGATTTGGAAGAAAGTATAATTGTATGCATAAAAGAAATGTATGTCTTTAGAAAATCGGCAAAGGTCAAAGAATTGTCAGGTTTTGATAATACAGCCTTGAGGTTTGGTCATAATGTTTATTGAGCTTCCAGTCAGACATTAACAACATTACAACACATTTACGATCTAGGTAGGTGTTGACTTCAGTGGTCTCAATATCGGCCTTCGTGATTATATTACTACGCATTTGAACTCAAACCGTGCATTATTCTACAACAATGTACTCAGAATTGACATC
The DNA here is from genome assembly GCF_026571515.1 of Ruditapes philippinarum. Taxonomy (NCBI): domain Eukaryota; kingdom Metazoa; phylum Mollusca; class Bivalvia; order Venerida; family Veneridae; genus Ruditapes; species Ruditapes philippinarum. The sequence goes on from NW_026858894.1 coordinate 45,047, forward strand.
TATTTCCTAAGCAAAGCGGAAAAAAATTATTTCCTTTCCACCGGTTTTAGAGAGGATGTTGTTTAATGTTGTTTTTTTAATCTAATTTTAGCTCCAATGCTAGATTTCTTCAAGAGACTGTGTAACTTATATAATTGATTATACATGTTTTTGAAAAGGACAGTTTATAGAACGTTTTTGTCGAGTTTCATCCATTTTTAACTTCCAATTAGTTGAAATGTCTTTTGAAAGTTTTTTTCTGTTTCAAGTTCCGATTGTAATTGTATTCAGCAGATCGTGTCAGCTTGAGCCTTTTATGTGCAATAGTACTTTAAGATCTTTCATGCAAATCAGACTTTACACAGCATGTGACCAGGATGAGTCATTAAAAGTGTATTATACCCTGGCGGATAATTACTGCAGCTATTTTCTAAAAATAGAATATTTTTATCTCAATAAAATTCTAACAATGTGTTTAAGGTGGAGATTTTTTGCAAGGGAGCATCAAAGATGATTTTCGTACTAAATTCCTTCATAATCTACTCACAGATTAGAAAGGAGATGCCGTTTTATGCTTATTTCTATTGCTATTTCTGCAATGACTTTTATCAAAGTCTGCCCGGCAGTTGAAGAGAAGTTGATATTCAAGCTTTTCTCTATGTAAGTACATTCTTATTCAGCAGAGCGGATATATTTATTTTCTATCTACCTCTTTATAAAAGCATGCTGTTTTAAGTTTTGTATAATAATAGTAGCTTCAATAAAGATCTTGCTTAGCAGATTATATATACACATGTATTTTTATTAAAGGGCAATTCAAGGATCAATCCTACTGAGATTAATTATATTCGTCTGAGCTGCTGAGAAGATGTTGATTTAAAATTTAACTTCCCTTTAAGGCCCGGTGACCATCTTAATCGGCTATTTTTGTACTGGAATTATCATTTTTTAGGTTAATTATAATCTGCCTTGTAATAGAAGTGTCGTTTCAAGGTTATTTCTATTTTCAAATCCTATAGCTGGTTTGTTCAATAGACCGTAACGATATAAGCAGTTTTTTGTTAGATGCAAGGCTTACTCGTTTGAATTTCTGTCCAGAGTTTGCGAAGAGGTTTCGTTTAAATAATTGTGTAATTCTAGCTTAGGCGGCAATATTTGTCATCAGAGTGAAAAGACATTTGAAACAGTTGTTAACGAAAAATTAGAAATTATTCCTGTACAAGTTTACCTCATTTCAAATATTGGTTCAGGAGGAGATGATGTACACTGGGTGATGGATAACGCCAATTATAATACAAAAAGACATATCAATATGTTATATCATTTAGTTTCATGTTATGTTATAGTTGGTAACGACACATACGATCTGATATAGACATTACACTAGCAAACACGCATGCCAGAGTAAACGTTTGATAAATTATAAGACAAAGAAAAAAAATGAATGATTATATCATTCAACATGCCAAGCAAGTCGTCTTGAAAATTGATTAAAATGTAAAATATATATTCTTAAAAATGTCGAAGAAGATATTTCTCCGTGAACTTAAAAATCCACAGAAGTTTTTTAGGTTTAAAGAAGTCATTCAATTCTATTCTGAAATGTTTAGATACATTTTACTAAATAGTGGAACATGAAGTTATTTTTCTAAATTTACTTGGCTCAAAGGATGGTTACATAATTGGTGCAGCCGTCTATCATCTGGACTGATGCAGCCTGATTGAGTTCACAAGCGAAGCCATTAATCTAGCATTGTCATGCATTTCACAGAATAATAGTGATTTTTTTCAGATTCACCCCCACCCCCCGTGTTATGACAAGTTAAACACCGAAAGTCCGACAATATCAGTATTTAGGTATTCCTTTACATGACATTTCAAACACTAGTCAAATTACTAAATTGATTATCAACATCGTTTAGAAAGATGATGATAAAATAAAGTATTTGAAATAGAGACATACTTCTATTTTTCTCAAAGTCTGAATGACGACATTTTAGCATTTTTATTAGAAACTCTCGTTAGGAAATGATACAAACAAAGATGAAGAAACTATATCAAATATGTCTATGTTTACTTTCCGTAATCAAACGTCAGAGAAGAAGAACGTATTTCCGTAAACGAGATGCGTCTGCTCCAAAAGGTTAGTAGTAATTTAAATCAGCATTGTTACGTTCCATAATAATGTTTATTTTGTATGTAAGTAGTGTTTAGTTTGGCTATAAACATCCGATAGTAATCACTTTCTCAAATAAAAAAAGTTAATTTAAATCTTCTTCAAACGAAGTTGCATGAATTATAGAATTGGAAAGGATTAAATGTAATGGCATTCAAAGTTTGTATAGTATAGTTCATCTATGTCGATTAGGGATGATTAATAAAGCTTTTCTTTAGATTAATTCACAAATTGTTTCGAAAAACAAGCTTCTGAAGTATTATTAATTAAAAAACACATTATTTATCAAATAGGCAAAAAACACTTCTATTTTTAGGGTCAACCTGTCATTTGAATGATTCCGGGATAACATGTCGCTTATTGCCGTTGGCTGTTTTAAGTGTACTGATGATGATAATAAGAGCGCATACTATATCAAATAATGTCACACCAGTCTTAAAATATGCATATACATTTTCGAACACTATATTTAAATCAACTATATCAGTGCAAGAACCCAGAATTCAGACTTTATTTCGGAACAAAAGTGAAATATGGAAATCCAATGTTAAAAAGGTACGTTTGACAATACTGACATAACTGTAAGATGTGTTATGTTCCGCTGTGTAACATATAAAAAGAATGTGTGTGATACCATCTTAAGAATGATGAATATGTTATTACAAAAGAAAGAGAAGTACCATTAAAACATAAAATCTATAAAGGTAGTGCATAAGGAATATTTAGTAGAGAATTAATCAGTTTCATCCTAAATGGCAGCCTGGTGAAAAACGTTTTTGATCTAGTTAAATGATTCGCTTGAACCTGAGGAATTATGCTTTTCCACTTTAAGAATGTTTCCAAATGCCCCGGGCCTAAATAATAGCGGGTCATTCAAAGGCAATTCATATAAAACACGAGCAATTTCGTGGCAACCAAATATTTTGTGTTACGACAAAGTAATACGCAAAATTTGTATTTATGGTGTCAAGGATTTACTTGGAGTTTTAGAAAGCAAAACGTTTATTGCTAATAAATTCTATGAAGAATTTGAACCTTTGAGTTTAGGTTGTATAGAAATTGAAATGTAAAACAAACTTTTGACGAGGAAAATTTTATACCCTTGTCCCGAATTCCGTGTCTGTAAATCAAAAATTCAGACAGTAGAGAAAGTAGGTAAACCGGTATCAAAATATCAAAAGTAGGTCAGCTGATATCAAAAATCGATTTGGCATCAGAAATTAAACTTCTGGTCCAAAATTAAAATCTGTATGTCAAAAAAACAAGAAAGACTGTAAAATGGTGTCAATAATATCAAAAGTAGGTCAGCTGATAACAGCTAAACTGATATCAAAATTCAATTGTGCATCAGGCTCAACAGCGTGTGTCAAAATTTATTGAAATGTGCTTTCTGCAAGTTTGAATCTAATTCGACAAAGATTGAAAAAAATACAATTTTTAACAGAATTCAATAAAAAAGAGCAATCAAACTAATCTCTGTCTGTAAGGTACAGGAAACAAATGTAATCTTACTTTAGGCCTAAGTTTACTTTCTGGGTAAAAATTTCACACTGACCTTCAAATGACCCTACAGAAAGTTAATGATGCAATGGGTATGCCAATTCTAGAGCTGAAAATTATTTGATGACGTTATGCTTAACAAGATTGTATTTGTGAAAAAATCAGAATTTATATTTTTTTACTATACAATTGAACTTTGCCATAGTGCATGTTTAGTGAATTTTGGGGTCAGGGTCTTATTTTAGCATGAAAATGAAAAAACTATGTGCAGATATGTTTTGACCAGATACAAAACGCATAGTGTAATAATTGATAAAATGTAAAAGTATTCTTACTTGACAAAAAATAAGTATTTACTATAACATAGCTGTATACTATCTTTTCAATTAAGTACGAGGGGTGTCCCAGAATTACGTGGACTTTTGCTGTAACTCAAAAACTACTGAAAATAAAAACAAACAAAATTAACATGAACAAAATGCAACTTTATTGCATTAGTACAAAAAATTTCAAAGTTGTCCGGCAACTGGATCAGTGTCTGTGGGCAAGGTAATGAGACAATGGGTAGCGGGTGCGGGGCAGTTCATTCCGACGTTACGACGTCATTCCGGTGGCGTCGCTAGTTGTTAATAAATGCGTGGCGTCGAATGTCAGTTTTTCTCAACATAGTCGCCGCCTAACTCAATACACCTATGGTGTCGATATATCCACTGGTCGTACACCGCCCTGTATAATAATAATAAAGCATACTATTAACTTTTGTTACGATAATAGTGTTAAAGACGACGGTGATAATGCTGACGCCGTATTATTACTATTATTATTATTATTATTTTTATTATTTTTATTATCATTATTATTATTATTTTTATTATTATTATTATTATTATTATTATTATTATTTTTATTATTATGATTATTATTATTATTTTTATTATTATTATTATTATTATTATTATTATTATTATTATTATTATTATTTTGGAGTTTATTTTGTACGCAAAGACAATGTGCATTCACAAGGGAAATAACCTATCATGCGCACTGCTTACTATAATAGCAGTTTGAGTTCACTTTCTTAAAAGCTGAAGCGGATAAATTGCGTTTAAAATAATAAATTGTGATTAGCTTAATTTTTAAAAATCATTTTTTTAGACACAAAATTATTGCTTACTCTTGAATAGTACTCAGCATTGCAACGCCTGTCCCGATCTATGACGTCCTTGACTTCCTAATATTGACGCCGCAGTCAACGTTGACTTTCTCCCACGACCCTTGTCGTCTTCAATATCCTCCCGGCCGTCTCGAAAACGCTTATGCCACTTGAAAACGAGTGATCGACAAACAGGAGGTCTCACTTTTGCAGTCTCCAACATTTCCTGCGTCTGTGTTGGCGTCTTCCCAAGATTAACACAAAACTTGATGATAGTCCGATGTTCCGCGTAGTCCGTGGACGTCATTTTTTGTTAAATATCCAAGAGCAACGGTTGTTAGTTGTCCGCTGGTAAACAATAATGGAAACAGCTATGACGTCAAAATTTCAATCGAACGTTCATATGACGTCACTGCATATTCTTACGACGTCGCGCCATTTTTTACGTATAAATACGCAAGATATACGAAAGTAAAGACAACTTATTAATACAAAATATTGGACTGCCCCGCCCTGCGCATACTGCGTTACTATAGCGACGTAAAATATAGAGAAGCAATGTTAGAAATTTAGAAATAATGGACATATTCATTAAGGATATGTTAAAGGTATTGTGTACAAATTTGCTAAAAAAATGCATTGAAAAATAAAAAAGTTATAGCAAAAGTCCACGTTATTCTGGGACACCCCTCGTATTACCCATTTTTGAAAACATTTATGATTTAAAATCATCATTATAAAGTTATTATATGAGTAAAAGGATGTTGTTAACCATTATATCCTTATAATGTGCTCAAATTATTTCATAAATATCAATCTATCTCTTGCCAGTCTTGGTCATGACCTCAAATACTTTCATCAGCAAACAGGTTATTTCTCCCAGCTATGGAATATTTTTTAAGGAAAATTGCATAACATAACACATTCCAACATAAGCTGTTTCTCTTTCATTCAAGAATATACTATGCTCAAATTTCATATTTGATAATATTTTATAATTGCTACACAGGGTCTTTGTAAATATAAAATAAATATGTTTTAACTCTACACAAAGCTGTGTTTTAAATTATACAAACTATAGGTGGTTACAAGATGAATATGTAGTGTTATTAAAAAAGTGGCAGTTTTTTTTAGAAAAGACTAATTGTTCTCGACCTGTAATAGGGCACACAGCTTCCTATAGATAATTTATTCATTCATTTGTTCAAATTAGAAATACTTAGTAAAAATGACAAATATTACAATAAATCTATGTGATAATGATATTTTACGCAATGATGAACATAGTGTATCTTTAAACTACAATTTGAAGAAATGCCATGTCCTGGGACATTTAACTTTTAGCGCTCCCTAAAAGGGCAATCTTATTAATATGAGCAAATTTGAAAGAAGACTACATAAAACTACTACAGACAAGTGTCGCCGATCATTCATCATTTACATCAGTACAAACTATAATTTAAATACTTTTCTAATTTTAGCTATAGAGACCCCAAAAGGGGCCAATCAAATTAATATTAGCAAATTTAATAAAATCATTTATTAGGTCTGAAGGAGACGTTATAAGGCTAAAAAGGGCCAGTCAAATTGATATGAGCACACTTGATAAAATACTACCTAAAAATGCTACAGACAAATTTGGTGATCATCCATCTATTAGTTCATTAGAAGATGACGATTTCTTTTTAGCTTTAGCTGCTCCTAGAAGGATCCAATCAAATGAATATGAGCAAATTTGATAAAAGACTACCTAAGAAAGCTACAGACAAAGTTTGCTGATCATCCATCTATTAGTACAGTAGAAGAAGACGATAAAAGTTTTTTTTCTCTATTTTTATCTTTAACGGCCCCTAAAAGGGTCCAATCAAATTAATATAAGCAATTTTGATAAAATACTACATAAGAATGCTGCAGACAAAGTTTGGTGGTCATCCATCATTTACTTTTAAATTAGTAGAAGAAGGTGTTTAAAAGTGTTTCTTTTTTTAGCTCTTTTGATCCTTACAAGGGGCCTGTCTCAAGACTGTCACAAGAATGCTACAAACCAAATCTTAGGTAAATCTTCCCAGCAGTTTCAAAGAAGTAGAAAACAAATGATGACGGACGCCGGACCATCCCCCTTTGGTACTAATAGCTCACCCTTAACCTTCGGTTTTGGTGAGCTAAACACGTATAGTAAACAATTTGAAAAATATTCTTGTTCTATGTCATTGAAACACTTATATATGAGCATATGGCACTTTAACTTTTTAATTTGAAAATAAAAACAAATTAAACTCTTCTTACATAGCTTTGTAGAAAATAACAGTAGTTTCTTCTACAAACTCACGATTTAAAGCTTTTAAATATCTATTTAAATACACTGTTTTCATTCTAAAAACTCTATAATTATATATTTTTATATATATCTTATCATCCTCTTATAAGAGTTTTACAAAGAGTGTTCACTAAAAAGATATTGCATTTTCAATGTTTCATTTATTGTTTGTTTTCTAATGACCCTAGACATAGATCATTATTAGAAAGGCACTACTTCAAAGAGTAGCTAGCAATGTAAACGGAAATCCTATTGTTTATGGTTATTTTAGTTTGGTATTAATCTAATGCTGTTATCTTTCTAAAGAAACTTTAGACTGTGTGCGTATTACTGCCCTACATATGATCTTAAACATTAACGGACAAGGAACATCTGACTTCATCCATACTATGATTCTTTTTCCAAGCCATGTCTGTTTTAATTAATGAAGGAGAAATTAAACAGAGATACGGGTCTTATTTTGTACTTATTTCTACTATAAAATCCCAATACGGTTTATTGATACTGATATACTTGTAGTTTTGTAATTTTAAATGCGGCTTTAACAATTCATATATTTCAATTTGAAGCATAAAAGATCGTTGAAAAAAAAATCAAAAGTATAATTCATTGTTTGTTATTGCTACAACGATTTGTACAAATTTGATAAATAACAATTGCGGAATTGGTTCCATTGAACCTGGTCTTTATTATTTATTATTACAAATATTTTACCAATATTACAATAAGATTGCATACTTGCTAGATTAAAACAATGTCGTAGAAGAGATAGATGCCATTAACATATTGTGGTTAGATATGATTCACAGATCATCAATAAGCATGTCATGAATTATAAAATATTTTGAAGAACTACCATCAAATGTGTTAATGATGCCAAAAATTAGCTACTTAAATACAACAAACAAATATATGGGCTTTATTTATTTTGATTATAGTTAAAGATTTAAAACCTAACATACCAAACCAAAATCAACCTATTTCACCTTTTTTACACACACATGTGTATAAACGCACACGCTGCATTACAAAAGTCCCAATTATGTTGTTTCCAAAATAAGATTTCTACAGAACATCTTAGGGGTGCCAGTGGCACGGTGGATAATGACGTTGACTTCAAACCACTTTCCCCTCACCACTGTGCTATCTAGCTAGCTTACTTAACTTACTTCGGCCATACTACTGAGGTGCCTGCCTAAAATAATACATGCAAGGGCATCTGAGGTCATTCTCTACCAGTAACGCTGAACGTCGCCATATGACATATTGGTGTGACGTAAAACCCAACGAGAAAAGAAAAGTATTAAAAAACAACCGTCTTAATCATTATATTTGTTTATTTTTATAATACTACTATTGAGCAATTTATTTCTCTATAAACGTTATTAATATCTGCATATATATTACGAATCGTCAGATAAGAAACAATTGTTCAATTCATAGCACACATGTTTCGTTTTAAAGTTGTCATTCAGTATTTCTTTGCACCGTTTTCAACAGGAACTCTTCAGAAATTATTTCTCAATCGAATATTGCGATTGTTCAGTTACCGGATTTTATCGCCGATTATCATTGAGTTACATTTAAATGGTTGAAACCACAAACGCCAAAAGACATTGACAATTTTACTGATATGTTTAGAATCTATGTAATACATAATCATTCTAGATATTTTACAATGGAATTCCTTTTAAAAATACACGTGTAATATCAAAGCCCATGCCCTTGCCATTATTTGAACGGTGTTTATACCCAATAATAAGTAAAAATTGATACATACATAAAATAAGTGATCAAAATCAATAAATCTATAAGTATCAACCTTTGTTGTTCTTCTTGATATGCAAGTTTTCTATCTACAATGAAACTAGAATATCATTGAAACTAAAATACCTTTTATAAATTCTAAAAAAAAATAAAACTACATACTTATCTGTTGAAAAAATAATAATATTGATATTCTCTCAAGGAGACAAAAGTAGAATTTTCAGGACGAGGTTGTTGTTCTAGAGATAGAATCTCATATTTACCTAACGAAATACTTTCTCGATAGAAAGAAAGCTTCGAATAAACTTGCTTGCAATAGAAGATATTGCAGCAAAATCCATTTAAACAGTTTGTGAGATAATTAAATGTGCAAAATATAATAAGCAAAGGACTCCATCAAAGATTACAGAGTATTCGTGATCAAACGTAGTGGACTAGTTACGAGGGTGCTTCAAAACGTAATGTTTCTTTTTATATGTGTTTCCTTACTTAAAACTAACGTGTTGGTTGAATAATTCTATTCAGGTATGTAGTCTGATCACAAGCACGAAATCAAAGTACATATTGCTTCAAAATAATAAAGATATTCACTTGTATATGTGTGTGACAGTTTGCAGATTTGTTAAAACATTTCAAGCTGGTATATCAAGCATTAAAGATGCAGGTCGAAAAGGTCGCCCAAACACTCATGTTACCAGAAAGAATGTGTCTTCGGTTGAGGTACTTGAAGAAGAAGATGGGCGATACACAGTGGAAGAGATAGCCAGTAAGGTAGAACTCTCAAATAGAATAGGAGCGCTCATATTCTGACCCAAAATTTGGGAATAAAAAGATATGTACTCGCTGATTCCCCCAATCACTGATCAGAAAAACAGCGCAATAAAGTTTTGTAAACATTTTTCTTTAATTGTTCCGGTACAGTGGTACAAACAACTTCAAAGAAAGAAACAGCTATTACTGGGTAGTTCATAAAGTGTAGAACAACATAGAATATATACTAAAAAAATGCTCCAAAATAGAGAAAGCAAGAATCCCTAAAGAAAGTCCAACACAACATGATTGAAAATGTTGCAGGCTCGGTTTAATTGAGCCTGTTCATGGACGGTACTGTAATGTGCAAACTACCGTCCACGCCCCCTAGCACCGGCTTAAGCAGAAGTCAACATTTAAAATGAAATGAAAACCCATAAAAGTTTAATTGTCGTAGACTTTCTGATCAAACAAAAAGGTAATATCTTAAACCACCTTCCCTACTCTACTGATTCAAGTTCACGTTATTTTTTTTTTCCGGCGGCTCAAAAAAGATCTTTTTGGGCGGAGATATAATAACAGGAGTGCACTTTGGGGCGCAGTGCATCATTGTCTAACATTGATACCAAGGAAAACAACTATGGGGCTTTTAAGCCATGGATTTTTAGATAAACAAAGTAAATTTCGGTTAAGGGGGCAGATTTCGAAGGGTTCAAATAAATCATTTTGTGGCACTATTAGCTGTCTTCAATTTTATTTATCAAGAAACATTACCTTTTGAAGCACCCTTGCTTAAAGAGGTCGTTCGCCCGCTCATCAAATTGATGCAGAAACCATAAAACCTGGAATTCGATTTGTCTATGCTCTGTTCAGGGTTGATCACCTTTGGAATAGATTAATTGTTGTATCATTCAAAGCCTTTGATATAATAACTTAATCTGCAGCAGCACAATTTTACGCGACATGACGATAATCAAAATTTATTGTTTTTTCATCTGACATAAATAAACTTATAAAATATATTTAAAAAAAAAAATAAATGAAAAAGTAAAAAAAAAAAAAAAAAAACATTAAATGGAATCGCAGCAAATTGATAACGTTATCCGTTCTTTTGTGTTGCTTCTCCTACTCCATCTGTATACGCCAAAACCTAGTCTCTTCTATAGAGCTTCGTTTACCTCACTTGTCACGTTTGAAAATTTGTTGACAAATAAGGAGATTTTGATGAATAAAATCGCGTTACTCTTTTTCTTTAACCCTATGGCAGATGAATGAATACTTAACCACAATGAAAGAAGTTCATGAAAAGTGTATAGATAAAGTTGTTCTTAAGTTCGAGTTCAAAACGCAATTTTAGGCATGCATGCAAAATAAGCTAAAATTCTAATTAAAGGACATTTAATATTGGAATAAATAAATCATATATAAATTCAGTTAATAAAATTATTCTTTTATGGCCATCAATTTGATAATATGTTCTACACGGAAACTGCTTCAACGATGAATGCGTGTTAAATTGCAAATCGTAAGACATTAAATTGTTTAGAATATTTGCGCCATGATTCCGAAAAGTATTGCGTAAATGTTATATTTATATTCACTAAATATTCTTTTTGATTTAGGATACTTATAGCATAACCGTTTCTGCTACCGACCATTCCGTGTCGAACTTTATTTACAACAAAAATGGTAAGCTCGTGCATCTGGTGCACCAGTTTAATTACAAATGACAATGATGTATGCTTTAAGATATAAAATCATTAAGTTCTGTGTTTTGAATAATTTTCAAAACGATTTGCTTGCCATTTTGAGTGACATAACCATAAATTTCTCTACACAAATCATTATCCAAACGTTTTGTTTGGCATGTTGAGTGACACAACATTTGTTTGTGTATCTTAATCAAATCTTAAAACGTTTTGATTGTCCTGGTGACTGACATTGTCATTAATTGTTTCATCTTAATCAATGTTAAGAACGTTTTGTCTGGCATGGTAAGTGACATAACTGTTAATGCATTGTTCTTAATCAATTCTAAAACAAAACGTTTTGCTTTCCAAATTAAGTCACATTCCTATTAACATCGTCAACATATAAAATGTTAAAGTAATTTACTAGAAGTTTTGAGTGATATTACCATGAATTTGTGCGCCTCTAATACATTCTACAACGTTTAGTCTTGCATGTTAAAGCCAAATAACATGACTGCTGTAGAAACACGTGTTTGACATCCATTATTACTTGTGTTCTTTTACGGGCCATTTTTTATTTTTCTAAATTACAACAGCATAATAACACTTTGAACTATTATACTATATCTGCTTGCATAGGACATGTAAGAGAAAGGAATAAAATCAAGCTACACAGTATCTTCGGAATGATACTGATTGGGACAATGGTAAAAACGCACAAATTTGGAAAGCATGGAGAGACGAACCAATTTATGATAGATGAATACCTACGTGTTAGTATTCAAACGATGATTTGTTGATACTTAAATCCAGTTTTTAATCACATATTTCTTTCTGATGTGAACATTTATTTACAGGTCCTTGTATTATAATTGACTAAAGATATAACATATTCTATTAAATATTTTTTCCAAATGAATATTAAATATATATATGATTGTCTATACATATATATATCGTAAATAAAATTTCAATTCAAATTGTGTTTGATTTTTAGACTTATCTTGCAAAGGATTGGAATTAAAATAATTCGGACGACAAGACAGTCTAAACAAGGGTTAGTGAACTATATATTTCGGAGGAAAATGTTTGTTTGCTAGTTTATTTCTCAGGTTTTAAGTTTCTAGAAAGGCCATAAGGTGACTACACAGCGTACATGGTTGATTTAAACTTCAGGTGCCCATCTACGAATAAGCGGGCACCTGAGCAGAACCACCGACGTTTCATAAGATGGTTTTCTTATGAGAGAGAATCAAAGTCATCTGCCACAAATGACCAGATGAGAATTTTTTTTTTTTTTTTTTTTTTTTTTTTTTTTTTTTTTTTTTTTTTTTTTTTTTTTGTTTCTTTTCAAGCCCTTTATATTCTCGATATTTTTGTGTTGTTTCTGTTAGTAATATTACAATTATTTGAATTGGGTCTTTACGTATTTCTCAAACCAACCTTATTTGAAAACTTAAAAACGGTTACAAAAATGAGCCAAGTTGTCATAATATCCTAGAACGTGAGTACACTTTACTGTTGCTCTTTCTAATATGAATAATTAACAACGCTCTAATAAACGCTCGAAAAGATTTTGGCGTATATTGTGATACACCGATCGTCCGTTTGTCCGTCTGTTAGCACTTTTCTTGTCTAGTCTATATCTTTTGAACCGGAGGATCTTGGCAGACATGTTTACCATAGTGAGATAATCTGCAGAGCGAAGGTTTGATCTTTCTCATGTCAAGGAAACACTTAGCCATTTTGTATCAATTTCATAACTTGGTGTCTATAGAAAAATTAAACATTGTAGGCAAAACATAATATATTATTAAGACAGTGTTTAGAAAACAGGTTCTGGCTTCCCGAATCAAAGTTGGACCCGGTCGGGGATTTCTATATTTATAAAGACTTATTTAGGAGTTTGCGTCTCCGGTCTGTATCTTTGAACTGCTGGAATAAAATTGAAACTACTTGGCAGAAATATTAATCATAAAGAGGTGATGTGCAGAGCGCAGGTTTGACCTTTCTGAGGTTAAGGTTAACGTCACACTAGGTCATTTTGTTATGTTACAGTTTCAAAATTTAGTGTCCGCTTTGTATCTTATGAACCAAAAAAATTACAACATTTTGGCAGAAATATTACTTAATTTAATGAATAAATGAGACGGTGTTGAAAACACAGGTTTGGGCTTCCTAATATCAAAATAAGCCCCACCCTGGGGTTTACATATTGCTATTTAATGATATTTATATAGACTTATTTAGGAAACAAATTTAAATACATTTTGTGAAACTACAATGTCTAGGGTTTAGATATTAAGCATGTAGCACTACCTTATTGACCTTTACAAAATTGGTATGAACGTGCCGGCGATATGCATAACTAAGGATGGGTATCAAACCAGCTAACTAATTAATCACGAAGGGGCTCATGGGGTCACCGTAAGTAAAGCTCGGACGTCTAAAAATAAAATGTCTTAAAACGTTACCAATTAGTCAACCGGACTATTTTATTCACTTTTCATTCAAAACCTTATCTTCTTAATGCAAACTTGAAATTTCTTTGCGTAAATTAGTTTAAGCATTTATATATAGATTTATTGATATATTCAACCCCTTTTCCCATCGGCAACATTACATAACAGTATATCGAATCAGTTTAAAATAAACAAAATCAATTTAAAGAAGACAGGGGAAACAAAACAAATATTACATTACACATTTTCTAATATTCAAACTTCGAATTATGATACCAAGTACTTAAATGATTTATTGTAAGGGAAACATGACAAGCTTTTTTTAAAATGTTAGTTTTTTTCACATACTTTGTCCATATGTCCTGATAGCTGAAATTATGCCGGTACACTAAAACAACTTTGATATATTACTTTTTTATCGATAAATAAGCTATCCTAATAATGAGTATACACTTTGATATATAAAACAGATCTAGCATTAAGTCAAAGACTTTAAGACAACTTACTGTATATCTTACTAAATGTAAAAAGAACACATTTAGCTGAATGCATTATCTAAAACATATTAAAATTTCTCTGATTCATTGCATCACAATTTAAACAATTACATCCTCTTGCAGTGTGTTTAACATGAGATGGTTTCTTTTCAATAATTCAACAGTATGTACAATATTGTTAGTTATAATTTTTAAAGAGGCCTTAACGCGAAAATAGCCTAAATGATAAGGATTACTAGTTGATATGCTGTACCAAGGCTAGTGAATGTAAAATTTAGCTGTTATGGAACACGTAGCAATTCATTATATATCGATTAATAGGTATTATTAAAAACTACCCTCTAACTTTTCTTCTCGTAACATCAGTAAAATAAAAACAAGTGATTTTTATTATTTTATGTTTTCTATCTAGGATAGGATTTCAAAGGTGGAAATATGAGACTGTATACCGTTAGTTATGTAGCTAGTACGAGCGTTCTAATTTACCTCGTTTATTTTATATACAAGAACCAGTCTTTGCAATTCTTTGACAAACGTTTCAGCCATAGAAACACACCTGATGATAAAACTGAAGTTGTATGGCAAGGTGTATTTCCACATGACCGGACACATGTTGTGCATGCAGAAAATATCAAACCTCTGACTTTATCAATAAAAAGAAACAGCTCGTTTGATTACAAAGCTGCCATGACGAAACTGAACGAAGCGAGGGTTAGACAGGACGACCCACGATTAATAAAGTTGATAAGGGATTACTACATTGAACCGCCATCAAAAACACCATATAACCTCACGAATCCTGAACAATTAGAATTCTCAAACGGACAAACGCCATTTGTTGACAGCAGGCTAAATTATATGGTAAGACAAATTAGTTGAAATTTCAAGATTTCTTATGTAAAGTTTTCCCCTGTTAGCCTCTGCGACTGAATGCAACTAAGAAATGACTGAATTAAAAGGCATTTGCATTCTCAAATTCTGCAGTTAAGGTTGTCTATTATACCTGAAACTTTACTATGTGCACCATTTTCCATTCTCAACAAATTCGGCTGATATTCTCTGCTTAACCGAAAACAATTGTTCCGAATCTTGCAAATACTCTTTAAAGTAGAATTTCTCCGGATGCATGTTCATTTCATTAAGACTTCAAATTTTAGATTTTTGTATTTGAAATTGAAATGTATTCACACATTGCAAACGGCACATACAAGCCACGTTAGGTACTAAAAATAGGTAAAATATGCAAGAATAGCCCTTAATGCGATAGTCATGTAGATAAATTATGTTGAAAAATACCAAAACCAGTCACTTATCGCAAATATAAATATTATAATGTTATACTAAAATATCTGGAGTCATGCAACATTCCAAATGCAGCTGCTTTACAATATATTTAATTGAAACCACTTTAATGATAAAATTAAAAATATTTAAGGCTCTCCTTTTTTACTGACGATGTGGGACATCAGCAAATTGAGAACGCGTCACTTAAATATAAAAAATGTATACAATTGGTGTCAATTTAAATATAATCTAACACTCAAATGCCGACTTTCCAGTTTTTAATTATTCATAGAAATATAGCAGTTATGAACACGATATAATTGACCAAAAAAGATGAATAGTAAGATATATGATTTATCGCAATGTAAATTCCTTAACAAATTATTCTTCAGGAGGGTGGATTTTACATTGAATGTGGAGCTTTGACTGGGGAAAAAGGATCAAACACCCTCTTTCTTGAAAAAGTACGGAAATGGAATGGTTTACTTATAGAGGCAGATCCAGAAAACTTTAAAGTTTTAAAGACTAAGAACAGAAAGGCCTTTACTATGCACGCTTGTTTGAATACAAAACCATACCCAGCAGTGGTAGGTACTTTTCACTACATGATGCAAACAAAACTTGACAATAAGAAATCCGTTATTACATAAAAGGCGCTGATTAAGATCCACTTTTAGTCTAACATTAGAAAGTATCATGTTTTGTGCTCTCACATAAAAATGATAACCATGTATTTATTTCATAATTCCTTTAGATGACGTTTAACAAAGCTTTTAACAGAGGCCGAGTCGTCCACAATCAAGAAGCCAAGAATTGGATCAAGAGACATAATATCACAAAAGATGAAGTTCTGGTCCAGTGCTTCCCCCTCTATTCAATCCTCCTAGCTTTAGGTCAGGTGAACGTTGATTTTTTAAGTCTAGATGTAGAAGGAGATGAGTTAAATGTTCTGAAGACCATTCCATGGGATAAAGTTTATATGAAGATGTTGACAGTTGAGTATGTTCATGAAATAGGTTCATCGGGTGAGTTAAAGAAATATGTAGAAAAACAAGGGTACGATTCACTGTTGCAAGTGTCAAAAGGTGGCGGAGGTGTTAACGATATCATTTTTAGAAAGAAAGGGCTGACACATAAATATATCATTTGAAAATGTGTGTAAATCAATTTCATTTGTATAGGCCAAACAAAATTAGCAAAGTTGTTGCATAATAATGTAATGGACATTGTGATGAATATTTTAAAGCTTATGTTGGTTGAAGGAATAATTTGTAAAATATTTGACATCATAATTGTGTGTGCATGGAATATTCTTTTGAATATTGACACATGTAAAGGTAAAAGTCAAGTTGGGAAACCAGCCATGTGACGGTAGAGGATATATTTCTAAATATACAGTTTAATAAAACATTAACAAGTTCAGCTAAGCAATTATTGTTGAAAATATGATAGATAAAAATTATTATCTATTAAAGGTTGATTGACATTGTCTGACGGAAAATGGTGTCGGATGTACCTTTTTCGGTACTATGTTTTAGTACAAACAATCTAATTATATTTTGATATGATACTGCTTTTAGTCAAATCGTTTTCTTATTACAAATTGTCTGAAAACAAACAAATCTCTTAAAACGTTTAACATTCAAGAACGAAAGCATCACATTTCCTTCGGATGTCTATTAGACTTTCTGACGAAGAGTTAAGATATCCATGGCATTCAAGAACAAACAAAAAAATGTTTTTAAATCAACAAGACTTAGTGTTTTTTAGTGTTTACCACAGCAAGATATTTAATTGTATTTCAAGAAGTCGTTTTGGTTAATCGTTAAATAAAAACATTTGGGATCCTTTTACAGGACTGTACTTTATCGCATTTTATCTTTTTAACAAACATGTCATGCAGCGCGTCAAACCATTATGTCCCCAATATATAACTAAATAAAAGAAAGAAAGAAAGAAAGAAAGAGAGAGAAAGAAAGAAAGAAAGAAAGAAAGAGAAAGAAAGAAAGAAAGAAAGAAGAGAAAGAAAAGAAAGAAAGAAAAGAAAGAAAGAAAGAAAGAAAGAAAAGAAAGAAAGAAAGAAAGAAAAAAAACAGGTATTGCAAGAACATAATTATTTGAAATTGGATGACTATGAAAAGAAGTTAGGTTCAGCATATATACAGTATAGCAAAAGGTAACTTTACCGGATTTGACATTTTTTCAAGACAGCAAAGTAGTATTATCTGAAAAGTTTTGATAAAGTTAATTTTTTGCTGTAAGAAATGAAAAAGAATGGTATATCAGTATTTTTGACCCTGCAAATGATTTAGCTTTGATAATGTTGTCGTAACTTTGGGTGTTTGTGGACGGATGGTTGTATGGTTTTTAATCGGAGTAACTGTTTACTTTGATTTCTTTACAAGAAGTATCGAAGCAATAGGAACAAAGGAAGAATATTTTCAGCCGAGCTAAAAAGGCCTTCGTTAAAAAAGACTGTTTTGACAACATATGTCCAATGTTTCATCGATACCGTTAAGTTGTAATACAGTAGTTTGTCATATAATGAAATGCAATGATGTTCAATGCTTTTATATTAATAATTATATGGAACAACATTTTCTTTAAAAATTTATTACTTTATCGTACTTCCATTTTTAGCATATCTGCTATTCAAAAAATGTTGTGAATACACATTATGTGTTTTAATACTTGAAGAGTATTGTTTGAATTGTAGCATTACCTTATACTAGGAGATAAGTATGTTCCATATTGAAATAAAATACGTTTGCTGTTTTAACTACACTTTCATCTACACCTTCCTCATCTGACCTGTCACTTAAACATGACCTCAAGTTTAATACTATCGTAGTTATAGATTGCCTGATTTAATGAATGTATGTAGCAGCTATAATTATCCTTACAACTCACAATAGCACGTAATATCATATCACGTCATATCATGTGTATTTGTCAGAATAACGTTTATTATTTTCATTCGTGTACACTATCATAAATCTAACATATGGTTTACATAACTGGTTTGTGATTTGTAAATTTTTATAAGAGTTTGTTCCTCAATCTCCAGATTCAAACACGTGTTATAATTTTAATGCATCAACGAACTTTTTAACTATGAGAATATCTTTGTTTCGATCTTTTTTTCGACCGGTCATCAATGTTTGTTGATTTTAGTTTCGTCGTGGAAACTTGTATCTCACATATCCCATTAATGCAGCCATATCTTCGTTGAAAGATCTATAAAAGGCATACAGCAAGTCATCCGTCTCTTGTTTAGCCGGCCAAGTACAGTTTTCTTTTGAAACATTTTTCTTTCTCAAGCTTAAAATTGTATGAATTAACGTGTTATCAACTTCACCTTAAATATAAAAACAACATACATGTTTTATTCAGTTATGTTTGCATATGTGTATGCTTTAACTGGCATGCGTTACACTACGACAATTAACTAGGCTAGCACGTGTATATTTTCAGCAATCATCATAATAATTGTGAGTTTTTGATCTAATGATATGCCTAAAGATTAGATAAAACTAAACAAAAACAGAGGCGAATCTTTTTAGTAAAATGTTAATGATGAGGGTAGAGCATCTGCCGTAATACATCAATTATATTATGCATTTCTGATTGTTTCATGATAATTATAGCTCCTTACTAAAATGAAGAAAGCTGAAAATACTTTTCAGCGTCATTTCCATCTTTGCCACGTAATCACTCATCAGTATTGCTTTTATTTGATCTCGCCCAAACACATTTATCATGTCTCTCATATACACAGCATAAAACCCAGCTGTAAAACTCACGGCTAATTCAATACGTTTCTGTAAAATGTTTATGTTAGATATTGCACTATACATAACATATAATTATAGTATATTAATTTCAATTTGGCATGATATGTAATCTAGACACTAAGTCTGCAACATGTGCGTACAGGTAAGAAAACATATTTTCAACGTCACTAAGAGAAAACCAAGAAGTTGTTTGAAGAAAAATATTATCAAGCATATTCTAAAAGAAAAGTAGTCATTAGCATTACTGTCTTGTCAGTTAAGAGTGAGTTAATCTTTATAACAATTATCATTTTAACAAATAATATCAATATGTAAAGGATACCGCCAAAAGTTCCTGCCTCAGAGTATTATTGTAAACGCAACTTCTTCGTGTAAAACTTTTAAAACAATTTTGATATGCAGCTATCACAACTTGTACTTGTTTGTGGAAGATTTGTAGTGACCTATTCTTGTACCTCCCTCTGGTATTATGAAGGAAGTCTGAATACAGTCTACGAAAAGATAAACAGGATAAACCTTTATATAAAACATACGTTAAAATGATTCACAATGAATACCGGATAGGGACGGAACTGAATTGTGTAAAAGAAATATGTTTTTCTGTGCATCTTGTTCTGAGTATTGCACAAAGGCACTCAATGTGTCATATAATGGAGGTAAAAACTGTCATTTATGAAAGTGACCCAAAAAAACTAGATTAGTTTGATGTTTCTAAAGCTGATATAATTGCATCGCTTTTTAATAAGCCCATATATCATGCATGTTAAAAAGATTCATTTCATATGAAGAAATAGTTGTATACAACAAAGTTATTTAAAATGGTGCAAGACCATGACGACGTGTCATAAAAGTCCATGTTTAATAATTTTAAAGAAATCAACTTGTTTATTCATATAACTCCTTTATCATTTATTCTTTTGATTTGATCGAAACAGTATAACTGTTTAAGTAATGGTTTAAGTAAAATACCTTTTAGTAGGATCTCTAAATATGATTATAAGTTTAGTCTGCGGTGTCAGCTGTTTTATGAAATAAAAGTTGGTATAACGAGGCTCATCTAAATTCTTGTTGACTTTAAGCTGCTCCCAACTTGTATGTGAATATAATGTTGCTACGCTCGAGTCAGCTGCAGAATGAATTGTAAGCATTATTTTAAGTAATTCTAATGTGTTCTTTCTTCTGCAAGATTAAAAAATAGTTACTGACTTTAAACTGACGCTTCTCCTGTAATGTAAACTCATTCTAATATACAATGTCTGATTTAAAAAAACAAAAACAAAAAAAAAGCAAATGACGTAGTCAAAGAACTGATGAATTCGATAAAAATTGTGCAAGCATATTTTTTATTGGTCGAAAAATATTTTGTAGTGCACCGCAAACACGATATTACAAGAATAATATTCACATCTATGCCTCCCTCAAAGTGCAACCTTTTTATACATCATGAAACCATAACAGCGGTTGGCTTAAACTACTTGTTTCATTCAAACATGTTATGTAAAACATAATTTAAATTCTTTAGCAATGCTGTACATAAGGGCAGCACAATCGTCACTCTAATTGTAAGCCAACCTGATAATTTTGATTCAAAGGGAGCAACCTTTTTATACATCATGAAACCATATCAGCGGTTGGCTCAAACTACTTGTTTCATTCAAACATGTTATGTAAAACATAATTTAAATTTTTTAGCAATGCTGTACATAAGGGCAGCTCAGTCGTCACTCTAATTGTAAGCCAACCTGATAATTTTGATTCAAAGGGAGCTCGATTTTCAAATCCAATCAAACAGAGCCTTCACGATGTTGGTCGTTATTTAAATCACTATTCAATCTTCAGCATTGTTAGTATTTGATTCGGAACTGTAATTCTTATTAAAAGAATGTTTTAAAGGGATTATCTGTTAAATTTATTATATACTGTTAGATTTGTTTTCCCCGTGATACAAAAAGCCACAGGGAAAAAAAAAATTGAAAATTGAAATTTAAATTTTTTGTACAAAAGCCCTTTGGGTTTTCCCTTTTAAAAGACAAAACCCAAAAATTTTTTTTTTAATTTTCTCAGTTGAACGTTCGTATGAATAAGTTATGTTAATGAAAACCGACTCAATACTCTCTTTCGTTCAGCTCATACGTTTTTTTTAAAAAAATGTGAAAATGTTCAAGAAAATTTTTAGATTTTCAGATATTTCAAAAAATTTGGAAATAAAAAAATTTGATCGTGGTTGAATGAAAAATTTAATTAAAAAATTTTAAAATTGATTGATCCTGTTTAAATTGACAGCCCAAAAAAAATTTGGGATCGGCAAAAGGGAAAATTTTTCAAAATGCAGTTAAAAATTTAAAAATTTTTCGAAGACATGTTCAAACAGTGATGATCACGTGACTCTCGCTGGTGGTTTGTTGTTGGGATATATCATAATCAAGTAGACTTTACAAAATAGTAATATATCACAAACGTGTACTCTACAAGATGTAAATTTATTTTCCTAAAGTCCCTAACATCAAGACTGGTTAGACATGCTATTGATCATGCGCAATATGCATATATTATAAACTAGTTAAAAACTGATATTACTACAACTGTCACATAGTAATACCCTTTATTATGAGTCTAAGGTATATCGAAAACATGTTATCTACGCGAACATATAATAAGCAGAACAAATTTAAATTTTGAAAGGAGTAACTTAAGCTGACAAAAGATAGATGAACACAAGAAGCAATTGATATAAACAAACATTTAGTTTCCCGATGTTTCTAGGGGTCTTAACCCCACTATATGGAGCAAGCTATTTACATTGTTTTATTTTTTCAATGCATTGTTTCGATTCTGTCTCAATATAGGGAAAATAGAAATTAACACCAACAAATAAAATCACTTATATATATATATCATCTTTGAATATATGAATTTACAGATATACCACATCCAGTATTTAGTACAAAACAGATTTCTTAAAATATTAAAATAGTATGAAAATACCACAACAATTTTGAGATGGATGAATAACTGTTAACAATGTTTCCCTTAAATAAGAACAGGAAAAAAGACAACGCAAGGTCAACAAATCCCCTTGGTGTTTCAACAGCGTATGGAAATGTATACTATATCATTCGATAATAAATCTAGTGTGCTGCATGCTTTAACAACGACAATCTATTGCAAAACTCTCATTTGTAGATAAATTTATACAGTCAACTCAAGAATTCAAATGCATACACACACATTACTTTGAAACTTCCTTCAATAAGAATCTCTTGCATTTTTATATTTACATAAATTATTACACATTATTTATTAAATTATTTTAATATTGCTTGTAAATTAAACGTTTAAAGGTTGAATGTAATGAATCAATTAACAAAATATCCAGTAAATCTAGCAATGCATAAAGCATACTACGTCATGTGCGTGACAAACATAATCTCTAAACTTACCCTTTTCGATTTTCTTCATTTTAGACACATAGTTTGGTGCATTAAACCGCATGCAGGAAATCCACTGGCATTCTTTTGAAAAGGAAGGTCTGCAGAAATCTGGATGTCTTGAAATTTTGTTAAATAGATCTGTCGTGCCACTTTTCTTGACACCTTGAATGGTGTATAGATATTAATAAATATTGTAACTTATCAGTTCCATACACTCTTACGTCATTGCGTAAGATGTCAAAACTGTACAAAAGATTAATACCTAATGGCTTCAAATAAGAAGTGTTATTATCTGAGGATTAAATGATTTCTAAACGTTCTTCAGGTCCTGAATAAATGTCGTTGCAAAAATGCATTCATTTATTTGTGGAACTGATGTCCAGACAAATGATTTAAAGATACTTTTCATACAATAAAACATATTCTAATTTCTTTTTGTTTCGGATATGTGATATTGTGTTATTATAGAGATATTTACTTTATGAATATATACGGTTTATATTTCGAACTATAAAACATTTAAGACTGGCGTGTAACTATAATAATGTTAAAAGACATTTTCCATTTTGTATCAAGTAAAAGTTAATAGGTTCTGGAATTTATCTATTGAAAAAAACACTTACCGATGAGATAGAAATATGGCAAACAGTGCATATTCTCTTTATTTAACAGCTCAAAGTTGTCTTTGCCCTTCCAACACGGATTCTTGAACCTTTCGTCAAAATGTATTGGTTTCTATATAATTTTGGTAAATAACTGTGTTAAATAGTGAAAAACAGAATCCCTAAAGACAGCCCAACACGACAAAATGGTAAAATGTTGCAGGCTCGGTTTTACTGAGCCTGTTCATGGGCGGTAATGAAAAGTGCAAGTTACCGTCCACGCCCCCTAGCACCGGCTTAAGAAGAATTCAACAATGAAACACGAAAATGGTGAATTTTTGAATTTAGAAACATCCGCAGATGTGTTCATACGGCGGTTATCATGGAACCTTCAATGTGACACAAGTGTCATTCCATGAAAAGCGGCGTATGGTCCCCAAATAAAAGAATGTGTGTGCCCTAAATGAGAAAACAATGAGCGGAACTAAATAAAATGGAATTTTGAAAGGGGATCTGAGGTTAATAACCTTGCATATCGCAAATATAACGTCAAAAGACAAATTTAAAAAGCAGGCCTCATATCCTTAGGGTGATTCAACAGTATTCAAGTAAGGAATACTGGAACCACCCAAAAAGAAAGATGCCGAATAGATAAAACTAAAATACCACAATCACAACAATAATGCCGTGCTGAACGACCTTTAAGGATCGGAAATATAACATCCATTAAGCCATTATATGAGACTGCTTATTTTTAGTTTTCTCTCACAGCATAAAATGAAATAACTGTTATTGACAAGAAGGTCAGCTTCTTATCCAGTAAGGTGAGTGTTTGGAAAAAAACAACCTTTTTTGCAAATTCGCTATTGGCTGGGTTTCTTTGCATGTAAAGGTTCAAAAAATGGGTGTGTCTGTACGTTTCTATCTTTACTCGGTTCATCGCTTCTGTTCTTTGTACAACTTGTGTCGACAATAACAGTTAAATTCTCTATATAATTATGTATTCACAAATTGAATATAAATTTCATCACAATTTACAAAGGAAGAACTTTTATATACAGCACATAATTATTCCAAAAGGGGGAAATAGGTAGAAACCCAACATACAATTAACATTGGGTGTTTTATTTATTTATACATTATAGGTAATTGTCAATTTAATAAGCGTTTACTTTATTTAGTTGTTTTTGTTCGGCAGAGTGGAAAGCCAGTCAAAGAAAATTATGTTTATCTATGACATAAGTTGATGCAATCGCAGTGTCATCAAATCAAATCTAACAAAAAATAGGACTACATTATAGACTTATCTCTATGCCATATTTATACAAATAAAGCACTCAAAATTGAGGTATATAAGATATCGAATATAAGTCAACTGTCAATTTCGACAAGTACTGTCTGCAGAACTTTAAAATACTTATAGAATTAATAGTCTTATACATAACTCCAGGGTTCGATCCCCGGGAGATGCTTTGGTAGTTTAGCGCGGAGGAAGGTTGTCTAGTACTGGTGTAACTCTCCAGGAACGATGGTTAGGAAACTACCCGCCTATATGACTGAAATACTGTTGGAAAAAGGCGTAAAATGAAACAAGCAAACAAGCAAACATAACTCCATTGAAACAACCTGACCATACCTCCGCAATGTATTCTCAAATATTTGCATTTCTTCAACTATTCTTCCAATTGTTCTATACCACTTTTTTCTTCGTTTTTTACAAATGTACTTTCCTTCAAAGACTTGATATATGGGATAGTATAAACATTTATATTTGTGTATTTTCCTTCTTGTTGAGGCCCTGAAAACCACATATACGAGGAACGGTCAGAAAATATCCGGATTTTTCATGCTTCTCTCTTTCCACGTGCAGCTATATACACACATTATATATTGGTGAAAACTAAAATCATTCGCCAATAACGTGGTAAGTTTATTTTCAATGATTGTTGTGTATACACAGTATTTTGACCTCTGATATATGATAGGTATTTCGTCTATCATGGACTCTTTGTTAGAGGAACAACGCTCAGTAATAAAGTTTCTTGTTGTAGAAGGTGAAAAGCCTTACCACATCTTTCTGGGCTTAAAAACGATTTTCTGATAAATGGGTATCACGTTCAACCTTCTACAACTTGGTTTCTCAGTTTTGTGAAGGCAGAACAAGTGTTTGTGACAGGCTTAGGACTGGGTGGCCAGCTGAGGCGGTGACCCCAACAATGGTAGCAAATGTTAAAGCTTTTGTCAACAAAAATCGTCGAGTAGCTTTGGAGGAGGTAGCCAACAAGTTTAGCATCGGTAAGGCATCGGCACACAAGATTTTACACGAACACCTAGGCATGAGCAAGGTTAGTGCCAGGTGGGTGCATAGACAGCTGTCCGTAGATCAAAATGCAACCAGATTAACCAATGTATAAGAACATTTAAGTCGTTTTAATCGTAAAGAAGATAAGTTTTTGAACAGCATTATCACTGGAGATGAGATGTGGGTTCATTATTTCGAACCTGAGACAAAAGCTCAGTCAAAGCAGTGGAAACGAGCTGGTTCCCCACCTCCTAAAAAGTTTAAGCTGTCTCCTTCGGCTGGCAAAGTCATGCTTGTTGCCTTTTGGGATTCACGAGGAATGATACTTACTCATTCCATGCCAAAAGGTCAAACTGTCACCGCCAAGTACTATTCTGAAGTAATTTTGAAAAATCTCAGAGAAAAGCTGAAGCAAATGCGTTCCAGGTTAGCACAGAAAAATGCCCCCCTTCTTCACGATAACGCCGTCTCCCATACCGCAGCAGCTACAGTGGAGGTTATCAACTCTTACAAATGGCAATGGTTGTCTCACCCTCCTTATAGCCCAGACCTCTTTTATTTGTTTCAAGAACTGAACAAATTACTTGCTTGAAAGAAATATAAGACCAGGGCGGCTTTGATATCTGCTGTTACACAGTACCTAAAACATAGGCATACGTCATGGTTCACAGCGGGAATACAAAAGCTCCAACGAAGATGGCAAAAGTGCGTAGACGTAGGTGGAGAATATTTTGAAAATGAGTAGACATAATTATTTTTAAATGTTAAATGGTTTTCGAGAACGAGTCAAAAGTCCGGATATTTTCTGACTTCCCCTCGTATATGACCAGAATAACTTTTTTTACAGTAAAATTATATGTGAAATGATATTAACTTAATGTCTCCTGTAAAGGATTGTACAAAACTATAACATTTACGGTCAAATTGTTCAATTTCAATGAAAGCTAGAACGTCTATCAAACAGTAGATGCATACAACATGTGTTACTTTTTCAGAGGTGTATGAGTCATTTGTCTTCTTGACAGTTATTGAAAATATTACATAAATGAATGATGTTCACGTCATTCGTCTCTATTAACAATTGATTTGTTTGAAGTGTTTGTTAACCTCAAGGTGACAATCTGTCAATCATCTGACAGGTTTGAACTCAGACCGCTGGTCTGCGAACCAAATGTCACAATGCACCATACCACTGAGCCAAAAAGCCATTCCGCTACGCATTTTCCAGGGATTGTAGGCATAATAGTTGAAATAGGGTTGGACTCTAGCTTGAAAATTAAAGCATATATTAAGCAATATAAATTTATATTAATAAATATGTAGATAAAAAGAACAATCATTGATATCATTGACATAAACTATGCAGTTAGTAGTTGATGATACTTAAAGACATTTTAAATGCTTTTGTGGACATAAAAAATTAGAAAATAAACACTGGTGAGCGGTGGTTAGGTAAAGCTAGAAAATATAAATACTGCTATAAATCTGACATTTTAATGTTACTAAAATTCAAGTTCATTAATGTTAACCATGGTGGAATCTCGTACACATAATAAGATTAATACATTTTTGAACATGTAGTCAGTCTGATTTTCATATGCGTAACACTGTCATTTTATTACTTTTTTATTATTTTTTAATTGTTATTGATTGATTTATTTATATATATATTTGGATGGGGCTCGGGTGAAACTTTGGACTAATTATATAATTAGGAACTAGCAATTTAATAAAATAAAAATCAATCCTCATTATAAATAATTTTTTTTAGAATTTATTATGTATTTCAGTTACTTAAACCACATAGTGTCCAGTACGACCTCAATTATTGTATGTATAACATATTGGCAACTTCATCCAGTAATGGACTTTTTAGCATAGTGGTAAAGTGCATTATGTTTATTGGTTATCAAGACGGCGGTCGTGAGTTCCTCTCTAGAATAATTGACGGATTGTCACCTAAGGATCAGCAAAAACTACAAAAAAAATGAATGGTTTTCTAAAGAATGACACAAACATCATTCATTTATGAAATGTTATCAATACAAACAACTTAATTCATTATATCTCTCTGATAATGTAACACGCTGAATGCAAATTCATTTATTTTGATTTGAAACTGAAAATTTTCATACTTTGGTAAAGACCTTGTAATGCAGACAAAAGTATCATTTCAAATATTCAAAATTGTTTTTTTTTTTTTTTTCGTTGTTTCTTTCCATATATTTTGGTCACGCTGCATTTTGGGCCATTACCCGTTTATTCTTATCTTACGTTTTCCTACATTAAATATTAAATAAACTTTGGGCAGGTTCTTTTTACGTTCCTTTACCGAAAAAAACAATGACAATTTTCTTGGTTGTTACGTAAAGAAGTCTTTTATTCTCTTTGATTTTTCAAACTGTTGTATATGCCCTGAATTCTTAAGGATTCAACATGATGGAGTGATTGAAAAAATGATTGATGGTGTCAATTATACTCAATGTCTAAGGTGCGTTTTATTTTGTTGTTTTCTTGTTGCATTGGGGACCTTCGCTCGTTATTCTCTTATTACGTAATGATTCCCTATTTTATTTTACATAATGGGTATACATTGTACTGTTTTGTACTTGAATCTTTATACATGCATAACCCCTAAAACCTATTAAAGGTGCATTGAGCGATGAATGGATTAATAAATAAATAGATAAAATCAGCATTGACATATAAAGTAAAAATACTTAAGTATGGTGGTATCGATTTAAATGACCATAACACACGCAACCGTTATGTTGACATTATAAATGAAGAAATTAAAAAGTGAATGGTGGTTGGGAAAAGCCAGTCTAAGATCAATTGAACATGACTTTAAAGGAACTCCAATGTGGTCTTGAAGCCTAATGGGACGGTCACACTATGACGTTCTGGTCAGCGTTCTATGGCGTTTTGGGAAATGTTGTAAGTCGTCCATGGTTGCTAGAATAGCGTCAGAAGAACGTTGTGTGAACGCCAGTGAACGTCTCTAATCGCCAGGAATCGGCGTAGAACGCTGGTCCGAAAAAAAATTTTGAACATGCACAACAGTTCTCACTCAGACCAGCGTTCTTCAACGTTTAAATTTCAAACGCTTTAGAACGTTTAAGAACGTTCCTGGAACGTTTACTAACTTTCACTGAGCATTACACACGTTTGTCTATGGGTAGACAGCCGTTACTAAATCGGTACTTGGTTGTTACTTATCGTTTGCTTTGCAGTGAGTGACTCACTTGCGACTCTTAGACGACCTGTCAACGACCGCAGAACGGTCTTCAAGTCCACAAAACGTGTGACTGAAGGTAAAAGAACGTCCTTTTTGCGTCCATTGAGCGTCATTTGTGTGTCATTTGACCGTTTCACGAACTACTATGCATATGTAAAAAGCAAAGTTTATTTGATTTTGGGCTATCGTAGAGAACACCTACTATGGAAGATCCTGAAAGATTAAGTAGGCTATATATTTGCTATAAACAGCCACCGGAAAATCTTTGCACCACCGGGAAAGTGGCAAATTTCACTACCATTTATATTTGCCCTAAACACTAAATAATCATTTCATCTGATAGATTCCAGGTTAATTATAAATAATTGACTTCACGCTCACAACGCTCGTCAGGCGTTGACAATTAGTTCGTCCCACGCCAGTGTCACGTTAGCACACGCTTATGGGTTTCGGACTATCTTATTTCGTCGCTGTTACACGCTTCTTGTGCGTTAGACACACGCTAGTTATGCGTTAGACGCACGTTAATCACACGCAAGATGTGTCAACTTCATTCAAGAACAACGTTAAAAAATTGAACGATTGAAACATTCAGAGAGCGTTGACCTGAACGTCTTCGTGTGACGGACCCTTAAAATCCATCAAATTTGAGAACCATACACAAATCAACTGGAATGCTTTAAACGTAAAGATGTAATAAATAATAAAGGAATATACCAACAATAAAATAGATAGTGCCATTCTCAGCCAGATTTGGTAAAAAAAACGTTTAAACGTTTTTCACTTGTAAGTCATTATGCAAACTATAAATGATAAGTTTTGAAAAGTGGGGTGAGCGAATGATATCAAAATTTGCATACAAGTGATTGATATAAATCTGCAACAAGTCGCATAAAAAAATCTCAAAATATTTCCAGTCCCGTAATGTCATAAATTCTCAGTTAAGTCCTTTATTAGCTCTTTATGACTTTAAAGGAACTCCAATGTGGTCTTGAAGCCTAATGGGACGGTCACACTATGACGTTCTGGTCAGCGTTCTATGGCGTTTTGGGAAACGTTGTAAGTCGTCCATTCTCAGTTAAGTCCTTATTAGCTCGACTTTTTTTGAAAAAAAGTAGAAGTATTGCTATAGTCGCGGCGGCGTTGCCGCCGTTTCCGTTGCCGTTCTCTTCCACAAACTTGTACCTGGATCAAAACTGTTTTATTTCTTGGTGTATTGTCTTCATACTTGGCCACAACAACCCTTGGGACAAGACCTCTCAGTAGACCATACTAACCTTGACCTTCATCCATAAATGACCTTGATCTTCAAGGTTTAAAGTCCAACTTTTGCTTGTTCTTGCTATTATTGGCTGTAACTTTGTTATTTTTGAATGGATTGTCTTCAAACTTGAACATAAAAAGATGGATATCCCTTAAAAATAATCAGTCAGACCTTGACCTTCACTCATAAATGACCTTGACTTTGAAGGTCAAATTATTAAAATTTTCATTTTTTTTGCTATTATTGGCTGTAACTTTGTTATTTTTGAATGGATTGTCTTCAAACTTGAACATAATAATTTTCAAGGATAACCCTTAAAAATAACCTGACAGACCTTGACCTTCACTGATTAATGACATTGACTTTGAAGCTCAAATTATTGAAATGTTCATTGTTTTGAATGTATCTGACTGTAACTTTGCTATTTTTGAAGGGATCAACTTCATATTATAACACAACATTCTTAAGGACCAGACCTTGTTGTTTATCAAACGCAATTGACTTGGGCGCTTTAATGACCTTGACCTTGAAGGTTAAATTACTGATTTTTCTCAGATTTGTGCATAAAATGACCATATCTATTTATTGGTGTGTGTATATACGTGTATCTTTTTATAGAATTACGTGTATCTATTTTTTAGAATTGCGTGTTTCTATCTATAGAATTGCGTGTTACAATTTATGGAATTGCGTGATTCTATTTATAGAATTGCTTGTTACTATCTATAGAATTGCGTGATTCTATTTATAGAATTGCTTGTTACTATTTATAGAATTGCGTGTTACTATTTTTAGTATTGCGTGTTCCTATTTTTAGAATTGCTTGTTACTTTTTATAGAATTGCGTGTTACTATTTATAGAATTGCGTGTTACTATTTTTAGAATTGCGTGTTACTATTTTTAGAATTGCGTTTTTCTATTTTAAGAATTGCGTGTTACTATTTTTAGAATTACGTGTTTCTATTTATAGAATTGCGTGTTTCTATTTTTAGAATTGCATGTTACTATTTTTAGAACTCCGTTTTTCTATGTTAAGAATTGCGTGTTATTATTTATAGAATTACATGTTTCTATTTATAGAATTGCGTGTTTCTATTTTTAGAATTGCATGTTTCTGTTTTTAGAATTGCGTGTTTCTATGTAATTATAGAATTGCGTGTTTCTATTTATAGAACTGCTTGTTACTATTTATAGAATTGCGTGATTCTTTTTATAGAATTTCGTGATTCTTTTTATAGAATTGCTTGTTACTATTTATAGAATTGCGTGTATCTATTTTTCGAATTGCGTGTTCCTATTTATAGAATTGCTTGTTACTTTTCATATAGAATTGCGTGTTACTATTTTTAGAATTACGTGTTACTATTTTTAGAATTGCGTGTTACTCTTTATAGAGTTGCGTGTTACTATTTATAAAATTGCTTGTTACTATTTTGTAGAATTGCGTGTTACTATTTATAGAATTGCGTGTTTCTATTTTAAGAATTGCGTGTTTCTATTCATAAAATTGCGTATTACTTTTTGAAGAATTGCGTGTTAATATTTTAAGAATTGCGTGTTTCTATTTATAGAATTGCGTGTTTCTATTTTTAGAATTGCGTGTTTCTATTTAAAGAATTGCGTGTTACTATTTTTAGAATTGCGTGTTTCTATTTTTAGAATTGCGTTTTTCTATTTTTAGAATTGTGTGTTTCTATTTTTAGAATTGCGTGTTACTATTTTTAGAATTGCGTTTTTCTATTTTTGGAATTGCGTGTTTCTATTTTTAGAATTGCGTGCTACTATTTTTAGAATTGCGTGTTTCTATTTTTAGAATTGAGTGTTTCTATTTTTAGAATTGCGTGTTTCTTTTTTTGGAATCGCGTGTTTCTTTTTTTAGAATTGCGTGTTACTATTTATAGAATTGCGTGTTTATTTATAGAATTGCGTGTTTCTATTTATTGTTTTGCGTGTTTCAATTTTAAAATATTGATTTGCGTGTTTCTATTTATAGAATTGCGTGTTGCTATTTATTGAATTGCGTGTTTCTATTTATAGAATTGCGTGTTTCTATTTATAGAATTGCGTGTTTTTATTCATATAAATATAAATGAGTATATTCATATATACAAAATAGATAAACAAAACTAATGTGACAAGACAGACCGATTTAATTTATAAAAAGGAAACGTTAAGATTTGTTCAAACCTTTCTTTGTTTGCTTTTAGAAAAAGTAAAAAGTCGAGCGTTGCCCCCGCCCGGCGGTGGCTTTTGTTCGCTCATCTATCAATTATTTCATCATTGTTAACCTACCAGTGTTCAGAAGAGCCATATAACAGTGAAATGAAGAATAGAGAGCTATAGTCAATGGAATAAGACGCCAGTGACAATTTTAGCAATTAAAAGTAACAAGTTTATTGAGGAAATCAAAGGTTTTCTATTTGATCTGAATGTTTGTGAGTGCAACAATATAAGTGCAAAAACTTTCAAGGCAGCTTTATTTAGGAATTTACTTGTTTAAACAGTCAAACCATCCAATGTTAAGAAAATTAGAACTGCAAATTAAAACTGTTCAAGTTTGTTTCTTAAAATGAGAAGTTTAATTCAAAAAAGAAAAATATAGAAACGATTTTATATGTCAGAGAAACACTGTTAAAAATGTAAGCTCGAGTTAAAACTTTGATACTTTTCGATAACAGGAAACTCCGAAATGTTGTGTCAAAGAACAAGAAGATGGTTTTTGGTGAATGCATAATTTAAATAGATAAACGCAATATAAAATCCAAAGAACGAGTGTGCCATTGTAAAGTCTGATTACTTTTTGATTAAGTTTTGTTAACACCTCTGTTTAATTGTATTGTTCTACGATATCTTAGTTATGGCGATATTTCTGTATTTTTCACAAGTTGAACTGCTGTTGCTTTACAGAATACAATTATATCATTTAGCAATATTTAGTATAATCTTTGTATTGTTTACCATTGACATTACATTAATAAATGAGAAAAGCTTTGTATATTTTATATTTTCTTCTTTGTTATATACATGTAATTATGTTAATGTGTTTAAGTGCATTTTTGAGGGACTTTCTCAGACTAAGCTCAAAAATGATTTCAAAAGAAAAGAATGAAACCTAAATAAAAATCCTTTCTAATTGTCAAGAAAATAACATAAATACACGATTAGATATCCCGTTCAATTCAAACGAACAAACAAGAAATTTCCAAAGTTAATGATGAGTAATTGATTTTTACATAAAATACAGCCTTTATGATTCCAG
Source organism: Ruditapes philippinarum (assembly GCF_026571515.1). Classification (NCBI taxonomy): domain Eukaryota; kingdom Metazoa; phylum Mollusca; class Bivalvia; order Venerida; family Veneridae; genus Ruditapes; species Ruditapes philippinarum. The sequence continues at coordinate 78,514 of NW_026858894.1, forward strand.
TAACTAAAAATGAAATAGTTATAAAAACTTTTTAGCTTCATTCCTTATTGATGCCTTCAATTAAATTAGAAAACAATACGCGAGGAATGGAATTCACAAAACCTAGTATTAAGATTATACACGACAAATGAATGTTAAAATACACCTGCACTTACAAATTAGCATTATAGTGTAATTTTACATGACTAGAGGTAAATATCTCTTCAGACAAAATAAAAGTAGACGCATTGTTTGTTTTTTTTTTTTAAATTTACTTTGATCATGCCAATGTTGCAGGGACAGCCATTTTACGTCAGACAAAAAGCCAGATAACTCATGTTAACAAAGCACAGTTATAATAATGTCTCTCAAATATTTCAATACAATTAAATAATGTAGTTTGTCATTCTTTTAGTGAATGATTATCACAGTAAACTTTCTTCAAGATGCCCGGAAATCTAAAAAATCTGGAAACAAAGTGATCCCTCGGAAGCATAAATCACAACAACATTACATGAAAATTGCAGACTCGGTTTGATTGAGTCTGCACATGAGGGATAATGAATAAATGCAACATCCCTCACGCCCCCTAACACCGGCTTGAGTGTGTCAAGCCACACTCAATGTGAAGGAATCAAAACTTCTGACTGTATTTCTTTGACAAAGTGATCTTCACAATCTGAAATATAGAAATTGGGAAACTTCTACAAATATGATAACTCTAGATATTAGATTTCAATAAAATAAACGTGTAATAACTAAATGAGAATATTGCAGTCATTGGATGGTTTGGCTGTTTAAGAAAATAAATTCCTCAGTAATGCTGTTTTTAAAGTTTATTTTGCACCCATATACATTCAGACTGAATCATTTTTTGTTACTTTTCTTTGTTAAAAATAGGTAGTGGCCCCATTGACTACTGCTTTCTTTTATTCCTTTCACTGTTGTGTGGCCTTCTATAAACCTTGGTGGGTTAATAATGATGAACTGATTGATAGATGAATGGATGGTGTCTGTTGTTATTAACGGGTGGTCTTAGTATTTTTGTCATACTCCTTAATTGAATATAAGACATTTGTTCCTTTTCTATTGGTACAGAATGAACATTAATTAATGGTTGAATCGTTTTATTAACCTAACGTGGCTCAACGGACGGACGGATGTATGAAAGAAGTAAAAAATTCAAGAAATATTTCCAGTCAACTCATATCGAAAAATCTCAATATAGTCCATTTCAGTGTTTCTCAGACGCTACACATATCAGATTTAAAGGACATCACTGAGAAGATTTGACATGACGGACTGGAATTATTATGGAGATTTCCTATATAACTTGATGTAGGTCTACACCAATTTTTGATATCAAAACTAATCAAATATATTGTGCAAAATGACCTAAAAGTGTAAGTGTTTGAACGTTAGTCACCTAAATCGTGCTAAGAATGGCACTCAATATCGACGTGCAGCTTCATTCTAGGTATATTCTTTTATCACCTTCAATAATATCACGGTTAAAGTGCCCCAGTTGGTCTGTGTATGGTTCTTAAACTTTATGTTTTAGGCCTTAAGATCGCTTTGGAGTTTCTTTAAAGTAATGTTCCATTTGTGTTGACTAGCTTTCCCCACAACGTCATTTATTATGTCAACATAACAGTAGGTAGTGTGTAATTTGGTCATTTTAATCGATACCATCATAATTTAGTCTTTTTACTTTATATGTCAATGCGGATTTTATCTATTTATTGATTTAATAATCTGTTCGTCGGTCGAAACACCTTTATTAAGTTTTAGGGATAATATAGTATAACAGTATATTCATTATGTATCAATATGATAACGATCGAATCATTTCGTGAGCAAAGGTCCTTTTTGCTACAAGGGAACAACAAAACACAACACACTTTAGATATTTGGGTATCTTTATACCACTCCATCATGGAAAACCGTCAATATTTAGAGGTAACATGAGAAAAATAAGAATCCAAGAGAATAAATGACTTCTATACGTAACAACCGAGTAAGGCGCCATTGCCTTTTTGAGTAAAGGAAAGTAAAAGAAAAACCTGGTCCAAAGTTTATTGATATCATGTAGGAACACGTAGTTACTACGATAATAATAAGAGGAAAATGGGTAGTTTTTGTGACTTTCAAAGCTGCGTGACCAAAATGTATGAAACAATTCTCGTAAACTATTTGAAATGATAGTTTTGTACACTCAACATGGCCTGTAAAACATTCTACAGAAGTATGAATATGTACAGTTAAAATCTAATTAACTGAAATTGCATTCAGCATGTTACATTATAAGAGATGTAACGAATTGAGTCGTTTGTCAACTTGAAATATATTGATAACATTTCATGAATAAATGATTATCATGTCATTCATCAGTAAACCATTGCTTTTGTTTTGAAGTTTTTGTTGACCGCAAGGTGGCAATCCGTCAATTATTCTAGATGAGAACTCACGACCGTCGTCTTGTAAACCAGTAAACGTAATGCACTTTACCACTGAGCCAAAAAAATCCATTACTGGATACAGTTGCCAAAGGGTATAGTTAAAATAATTGAGGTAGTACTTGACACTATGCAGTTTAAAAAAACAACAAAAACAACAACAACAACAACAAAAAACTAACTGAAACACGTAATCTATCTCAAAAACTAATTTTACTGATAACGAGGATAGTTTGAGTTCCTAGTTGTATTTAATTGTACATAATTAGTTCAAATTTCACTCTTGTCCAATGCAAGTAAATAAATAGATAAAATGTGAAATTTTTAGCAATGTAGATGTTGTCTAGCTTTTCCCAAACGCCGCTCACCAGTTTTTATTTCTTTATTCATAATGTCCACAAAAGCGTTTACAAGGTCTTTAAATATCATTGCACATTTGTCTGTTAACTGTATAGTTTATGCGTCAATGATTGTTCTATTTCTCTATTTATCTACACATTTATAAAAAAATATATATTTCTTACTTAATATATTCTTCAGTTTTTAAGCTGGAGACCATCCCTACCTCAATTATTATACCTATGATTCATGGCAACTGCAGCGCAGAATGGCCTCTTTTGCTCAGTGGTATGATGCATTGTGTTAATTGGTTTGCAGGCCGGCTGCCTGAGTTCAAACCCTTAAGATGATTGACGGATGTCCACCTTGAGGTTAGCAAATACGTCAATACAAAACATTGTTAATAGAGATGATTGACGTGAACATCGTTCATTAATGTAATATTTTCAATAACTGTCGAGTAGACAAATTACTTATTTCGTTACACCTCTGATTAAGTAACACATGTTGAATTTGATAGACGTTTAAGCTTTCGATTAAAAGGTGTAATAAGACTGAATATGTTCACAGTTTAGTCGAATACTTTTACAGGCGACATCAAGTAAATAACAATATCGTTTTACATACTTGTATTTCATTTATTCTGGTAACACAGCATTCAGGGCCACTGCAACTCCTCAACACACTCTCATTTTTATACTGTTTGTTCCTATTCATATATATTTCTATTTTTATGACAAACAACGAAAAAACACTATTTTGATAGTGTCTAATAAACCATGATTTGGAAGAAATTATAATTGTATAAATAGAAGAAAAAATATTACTTTAGAAAATTGGAATATATATTAAAGAATTGTCAGGTTTTGTGAGTATAGCGTTGAGGTGTGCTCATAACGTTTAATTATTAGAGTAACTTTACAAGTTTTATTCATAAGAGAACTGATTTGGTGTTCTGATTTTTGATGACACATACTTGTTGAGTAACTTGCTGTATTCATCTAAACAAGATTTCAACGTTTTAAAACCGTCCGTGCCCGGTAATGTTTTTCATATTTAGTTTTATTCAAGTAAGTTTTTTTTGTTATGGACGACTCACGTTGGTTTTAATTAAGATCTCCCAAAAAGTTCAATTTGAAAATGATTTCTATTTTCAGCGCTGGAGAATTATCCACGGATCATATAATTTCATTCAAGTTTGCATTCTGACAAAGTTGTAATTGTAAACTAGGCTTTTCTACCTCAGTTCTATCTTGTTCAGCGGAGCAGAATTGCATTGTGTTGTCTCTTAATTGGTTTTACAGGGATGTGCTTGAATTTTCCTTTTAATCTTAATCTCCCTAGCGAGCTTGTAAATTCTTGTAGAGGACCATCCATAGATTAATTTCGATTTTGATCTAAATATTACATGTACCATTGGTTGAAATGTCATTTCTTGTTTTAAGCTCAGTGTCATGTTATTTAGCAGATCATGGCGGGTTTAGCCTTTTTTTAAATCACCAACTAAAGATCATTCCTGCTCATCAAAAATATACAGAAAATAAGGAAAATATGACTACCCTTTTGCGGGCAATTTGTTCAGCAGATTGGAACGAGTTTGTTTAGTTTCTAAAGAAATTATTCAATAATTATAAAGTCTTCCAAGGTGTTAACGTGACCTCGATGTTCACAAGAGACCATTAAAGAACGAGTTTCGGGCTGAATTTCAGTAAAATGCAATCTCTTATTAAGATAGAGATGACATCAAAATATATTCATTTTACTTTCTCTTGTAATCTCTACCGTCAAACTTCTTTAAAGTCTATAATTATTTAAAATTTAAAGGGGCCGTTATTGTCTGTAAAGGACTAGCCAAGTATCATTCTCATGACTTTTATCAAGGTCTACCCAGTATTTGGATAGGACATGTTATAATAGGCTTTTTACTAAGTAAGTACTTTCTTATTCCGCAGAATGGATTTTTTTCCCGTCAGCATGCTCTTTAAAGGGAGACACAGGCAAAATTTTCATTTTCTTAGTTTTGAATTTTTCATTCATTATTCTGTAAATGCCATCAAAATGAATATATTAGACAGTCAAAGAAACACAACTTTTCTCCATATAAAGAGTAAAATGGTGGTTTCCAAACTTGACCAGCGTGGGTCAGGTTAGAGCGCTAGCATTTCACAATAGTTGTCAAAGTGAACTCTGGAAACGTTAAAGAACATGCCAACTGAATGACTTAGGCTTGTTTCAATCAGACAATATCTACTATATCTGTTATTGTACCTTCAAGGGTTTGTTCAAGTCATCTGACTTGTTTTAAAACTATTTCGTGATTCTATTGGCGTCTAAATTTTGTTCAGCATATATATACATATATACATATACGCTTCAAACCCAAAATATATAGAATTTAAACAGAAAGTCATGCTGAAACTTCACGAAAAGTCATTTTAGCGTGATTTGAGTACATAAGATCATTTTAATATTTTTGTCATTATTTTGACTGAATATTCCTTTAAAGTGCTTTATAAGAATTTCAGCTTCAATGAGGATTTTGTTCAGCAGATGGTCACTTTTAATATAAACATGTATATTTACTAAAGGACCATCCAAGGATCATTCCTACAGAGATTCATTACATTCCTCTGTGCTGTTGTGAAGGAGGTGTTGATTAAAAAAAATTATTTTGCTTCTTTTTAAGGTCCGGCGGCTATCTTATTCAGCTTTTTAGTTTTACAGGAATTATCATTTTAGGTTAACTATAATCTGCCTTGTGAATGCAATTTCTGAAGCTGGTTTGTTCAGTAGACAGTAACGATATAAGCAGTTTTTCGTTAAATGCTAGGCTTTCTCGTTTGAGTTTCAATCATGAGTTAACTTGCACTTTCCAGTACCGTCCATGAACAAGCTCAATCAAACCGAGCCTGCAACATTTTTTTCAATTTTGCCGTGTTGGGCTTTCTTGAGGGATTCTGTATTTATCTATTTTTTTGAAAAGGAGATGTCGTTTGAAGAGGCTTAGGCTGCAATATTTGAAATATTTGTAAAGGAAGAATAAAAATGAAAATATTCCTGTTAAAGTTAACTTCAATTGAATGATGCGTTCAGCAAAAGTTGACGGACGCTGTATGATGGAAAAGGCCAATCAGAATATAAAAAGAGCTATCGGTGTGTTATATGCTATAGTTTTATGTAATGTTATAGTTGGTAACAACACAAACGATCTTATATGTAACATTACACTAGCAAACATGCATACATAAAGATTTTCTTCCGTGACAGAAGTTAACATTAGTTTTTACAGTTTAAAAAAGTCATCCAATTTTCCTGAAATTTTCAAAGAACATTTTTCAAAATTCAAAGTAGAACAGGAAGATATTTTTCTAAATCTACATGGACGGCTCAAAGGATGGTTACAAAGTGGGTGCAGCCGTCTATCATCTGGACTGAGAATACCTGATAATGCATCTAAAAGATATATTTACTTCAGAGGCGAAAGCCATTGATCTAGCATTGTTGTACATTTCAGAGCGTAATGGTAAAAAAAATATTTTCGTTTTTAGATCTCTTCTTGTGTTATAATCAATTAAAAAACGGAAAGTCTATCTATCATAAAGATGATGATGAAAAGGATTGTTTAAATAGAAACATACAAACTGCTCTTGTACACATAATCTCAATGTCGGCATATATTTTACATTTTTATCAAAAGGTCTCGTTTAAAAATGATACAAACAACGATGAAGAAACTATATCAAATATGTTTATGTTTACTTTCTGTAATCAAAAGTAAAAGAAGAAGAACTTATTTCAATAAACGAGATACGTCAATATGGTCTGCTCCAAAAGGTTAGTATTATTTAAACTAGTATTGTAACTTTTCATAATAATGTTTATTTTGAATGAAAGTAGTGTTTTTCTTCTCCAAATAGTTTAGCTATGAACATCCGAGGATTATCACTTTCACAAAATAGAAAGTTATTTTAAGTTTTCTTCGAACGAAGTTGCATGAACTATATAATTGCAAAAGATAAAATGTAGATAAAATGTAATGGCATTTAAAGTTTATTTAATATTGTTTTTCTATGTCCGTTAAGAAGAACTAATACAGCTATTCTGTTATATTCACACTTTTTTCGAAAGATGAGCTGCTAAATTATTATCAATTGGATACAACATTACCTATCAAATAAGCAAAAAATACTTTTAATATTTTTAGGATCAATCTGTCATTTGAATGTCTACAGGATAACACGTTGCTTCTTGCTTTTTGCTGTTTTAATTGTACTTACTATGAAAATAACAGTGCATACTTTGTCAAATAATTTCACACCAGTCTCAAAACATGCATATACATTATCGAACAATATACCCGAATCAGCTTTATCAGTGCAAGTATCCAGAATTCAGACTTTATTTCGGAACGAAAGTGAAGTATGGAAATCTAAATAAATGTTAAAAAAGATACGTTTGACAATGTTGTCAACACTGTTAAATGTGCTTATGTACCGCTTATATAAACAATTATAAAAAGAAATTGTAATGTGATGTCAAATCCTTTTAAACGAGATAAAGCAAGGCTAATCTTCATAATACATCATGTTTAAACTTAACACTCAAGTAGCGAAGGTTACTTAATTATAAAGAAATTTACAGCATAATGACGAAAAGAAAATAGTATTTGGTAAATGGTAAAGACAACTGTAACATAGATAGTGCCAGCTATAACTGTTCCTCACTAAAATATTCCTACCTGTACGGGAAGTCCAATACAACTGTTTTCGAAAAGGATTTTCCTCTTGCTTTTGCTATGAAGATCCACACTAATGCAAATCAAGCTCATAGGTTACTACGATTCATTTACTACAGTCATAACATTTATTGTATACATATTGACCTAAAATCAACATCCCAAAATATACGAACATTTTAAAAGAATAGAATCATGCTTTGAAAATATTTAAGTGATTAAAAATCGTGTAAACTTAGTATACGCAACAATACGACATTTGGAAGCTGAGATGATGTGTATGAGGGCTTTAATAAATGTTAAGCAAAAATGGAAATATTATATTAATCTAACAGGTCAAGAGTTTACACTAAAAACAAATTTAGAAATAGTAAATATGCTTGCTGATAGAAATGGATCAAATATTATATACAGTACCCCCATTATATTAAATAAGCGTTACAAAACTCAGGATAAGACTGTCATTACGAATAATAAATATGTTATAACCAAAGAAAGAAAAGAACCATTCAAACATAAAATCTAGACAGGTAGTGCATATGGAATATTTAGTAGAGAAATAATCAGTTTCATCCTGAATGACAGCCTGGTGAAAGAGTTTTTGATCTGGTTAAATGATACGCTTGGACCTGAGGAATTATTCTTTTCATCTTTAATAATGTTTCCAAATGCCCCGGGCCGAAATAATAATGGATCATTGAAAGGCAATTCATATAAAACTCGAGCGGTTTCGTGGCAACCGAATGATGCGTGTTACGGCAAAGTTGTACGCAAAATTTGTATCCATGGAGTAAAGGATTTACCTGGGGTTGTAAATAGCAAAATGGTTATTACTAATAAATTCTATGAAGACTTTGAACCATTGGCTTTAGACTGTATTGAAATCGAAATGTACAACAAACTTTTGAAAAGGCAAATGGAAGAGAGAACACAGATATAGTTTAACATTTATCAACTTTGAGTATACAATGCTTTTGTTGTTTACGTTATTATAGTAAATACGTGTAAATAAATTGTTATTAAGTTGTCCTTTTGCAGTCATTATGTGTGTAATCTTTTGGCAGTAACCAATGCCAAAGCGTTCATATCACTAGGTGAATAAATACTTATAGTCATATTTCATCAATTTTAATTGTATGGAAGAAACCATTGCGGTTACTCGTATTTCCATTCGATCTTCGTCCATACTTCAATAGTATTAAGATAATTAGGAGTGAGGATGATGATATTATTTTTGTTCAGAAAATGTGCCACCTAGAAATATATCTATACTAAATGAAGAGATTAGAAGTCAAAGATCGGATAAAGTTTTTAAAAGATTTTACTTCTTATCTTTTCTGAAATAATTTCATTTGAATAATTAAACAGTAAAACAAAATGAAGTAAAAATAAGATAAAAATTTCATCATTTATATAAAGCTCAAGAAATATAGATTAAGAAAGAAAATGTAATATATACAACTATAAACAGAACTGTGCCATTCTAAATCAGGGACATTGTACAAGCTCAATGCCACGTTACTAACTAACTGAACCCCGATTTTTTCGTGCATGGTTGAGCTATAATAAATTAAAGTTGCACCACTGCAATTTTACAAAAATAGAAATATAAAGCAAAAGAATTTATATTGATGCAGACAGACAGGAACGTGTTTGTTAAATATGGTGATTCTATTGATAAACCAAAAAGCTTTGATACTAAACGCCTAATTCCTTAGTTATTTGAAACAATGTTACCACTAGAATGTTAGGATTTTGTCATGATTGATTACTTTATTAATAGTTTATAAAGTTAAATGAACTATCGTTTATACTCCTTAAATCAAATTAATTGTTGTTCAAATAAAAACAGTTAAAAACTTTGAAGCCTTCTAATTGGTGTGATTGTATCATAACGTCAATACTAGAAACTTTTGAATAAATTTCCCTGAAATATGAATTCGTTTTGTTTGTAGATCTTTACATACGTATTTCCAAACTTTTAATAATTGTTTGTTTTCCCTTTGAAATGAAAACTTTGTTCGCGCCGTCCAATATGCTGTGAAAGCAAATTGAGAACATTCATTCATATTTATTGAACAGGCGGTTTTTCTTTTGCAAATTATAATTTAAATATCCAAAGTTCATTATCTTTAAGCGATCATCAAATAAGCTCTGAATGTTGATATCAAACCTGGTAAGTTGTGTATAGAGTGAACTCGGGATTTAGGTAGGCATGATACATATGCCATATGGTCCACAAGCTCTTATGTTTTCCCTTCTTTTTAAATTGTGTGTACCATTTGCTTGCTGTATTGTTTGAAATAAATACATCAGTGTTATAAACATTGCAAGCCAAATAGTACAAGCCTTGAAAATGTATCCAATTTTTGAATTGGAGAAAATCGCCATGATCTTATGACTGGGTACAGAAAAACAATGCTACCATTTGGACCTACAAGAGTGGATATATCTTGCATATAATGTTTCATAGAATACCATTGTAAGGTGTAGCCATTACGTTTCTGAATGATTGCCGTATTTCTTACGTACATATCTGAGATATTTGTAAAACATAAATTGAAATAGTAACATCCTCTTCACAAAAGGCAGCAATTTTCGAACTTTTGGCCACCACACATAAATACATTACCCATGAAAACCTATATGCTCCAAAATGAAGTATAACCTCATAATCACTCACCATGTTGGAATGAAAATTTGTTGGCCGTTATTACAGCTTCGTTTAAATACTTATGTTTTGATTTGTCTACCAATACCTCAAGTTTGACATTATCGCCATCCTTAATTGATTCAACGAATGCAGTAATTTAAAGAGCGATTCAGATAATGGATCTAACAGACGGTTATACTTGATCCAGGAATATCCAAATATCTTTTAGCAACTCTGAATAATATAACAACGATATTCATACTTAAACGATATAAAGGGGTACTTTCAAAGTGTCGATGGAGAGTTTAATCTTTAACATTATATTAAAATTCAGCTGAACAAAAATCAAAATTAGACGAATAAATCTTTGAACATTCAATAGGCTATGTTAGTTCTATGATGATTTGTTGCTTCATACACAGTGACTATTTATCAGTGTTGTCAATTCTTTAAGAAGTAAATATATAGTTGCGCTACGGTCCAGCTATATGGTACCAGGCCCCTTTAATCTTCTTAAAGATGTGGTAACGTGCTCAAGACTTGGTGACCAATAATCGTACTGGACTGTAGAGAACGATATTGTATTTACGAACAATGAAACGATCACAAATATAACAATGTTCTATATAAAATAGAAATTGTTAGGGTTAGAGGGACTGATGATACTTGTTTCGAATGACTGTCAAAGTCTATATAGATCTATTTAGCTGAAATATGCTATTACGACATCTGTCAATAGTGGGCTACTCTGTATAACTCTGTATGGCTAGGACACTGTACTCCACAGTACTTGATAATACTTCCTTTCTTCTGGAGGTACGCCAGTTTAAGATTAAAATTGAGTCACAAAAAAGGAAAGACTGTTCACAGTTTACTAATTTTAATTAGTGGTAAACTGTTAATAAATTCAATGGTCAAATATTCAAATAAAAGTATGGTAAATAGCATCAAAACATGTATACAATTCCTAATTAAATATCCTGCAGCTATATCTTATATAAACTTCACTTAAAGCATTATACCGCGACTGCCTTTTAATTTCTATTCAAAATGTGGAAACGTAAATATAAAGTTTGGTCGAGTCAGTGACCGTATTAATGTGAAACAAAATAATAAAGTTCTTATCAATTATTCTTAGACAATAATTGATTAAATGCAAAATAATAATCTAAAGACTATGTTTTGTTTTGCCTTAAAAATAAGTAAAATTTGCCGTGCAGAAGAACACGACAATAACGTAGACTAACCGAAAGTTAAATGAAAACTGACTGAAGTTGATCGTTTTCTGGCCTATTTATACCAAATCTGAGAAAACGAACATAAAAAGGTTCGAAAAATGTTCAACTGTACGTTTTGGTCGGTGGACAATGTTCGACGTTCGAAAACTGATCATTTGACGTTCGGAAACGATCAATTCCATACACAAAGAACGTTGTCAACCAACCGAACGTCCGAACATCAAAAGTTCTATGAAAGTTTACGTAAAAATATGGTAAATTGATACATATAATATTTATAAAAATGACTAGTACCATGGATTGTCTATAAGTGTGTTGCTTTTGGTGATACATAACTTTGAAACGGTTTGTTTACTGAGTTTAGGCAGCAATTGCTATTGACAACGGAAGTTATACAGCCCATAATGCATTAGCAAACAACAACAACACCTGTCAAAGTTTATCGAGTAATATCACAATAAATGCTACTTTTTAGCTAAATGTACGCTGTTTATAAGAAAATGTGTAAACAATTAATGAAATAAATCATTACTCTTTATAATTCTGACATTATTTATAGTTGTCAGTCTCCAAAATTAACACGAAAAACGTTTATCGGTACATGCAAAATGTAAACAATTCCGATAATGACTTACGATCTGAGTAATAAGTGAGATTATATCAATACTAACCCATTACGCGATATACATGCCTTTTAACGACTTTTTCAGCCCCCTTTTGTGTTGTCTCAAATGGTGAAAAAATGCCTTATTTAGGCCTCCAACACTTGTTTTTGTTTGAGAAATGTTGTTAAAAAAGTGACCACTTCTTCGGTACGGCCCCCCATCCAAAAGATACATCAGGGGGTTGCCAGAAGGGGGATGTGTCCCCTTCTGTTTTGGGGTTTGAAGGGGGGCGGCAGCCCCCTCATCGAAAAGAAAATTTTGGACTTGTGAGAGGCTAAAAATGACCCCAGATTGATCATAAGGTAACGTGTAACCAACACCGAAAAGCATTTGACTCTATCTCAATCCATTGAGAAGTTGCAGCACTTTGAAATCAATTTTGATGGAAAAAATCAACGCAAAATAGTGATTTTTGGCAATTTTGAGATGTCCCCTCGTTGATAAGCATTGAAGCAGTTTTATAGTGTTATAGCAATTTGAACTTGTAACGGGAGACTTTTCAATGAAAACAGCCATTTTGCACAAAATGCTCATGAAGTAATGGGTTAAGCAATAGTAATGAAATGGGCACTCTGTTTCAAAATGATCACATAATTATATACAGACTGAATTTTTAATGTTTATCAGTTTCTGACCGTTTCAGGCTTTTCGGATATAGAAATTTAGACATTTACGTGATTTAAATGAAACCTAAAAGATATTATTTACTTATCTATAACTTAGGTAATCTTCGCAATAAGAAAATTTCTGATTTTGTTTACAACACTCGTAGATAATAGCCTGGTTTTCGATTCGTATTTCCCCTAAATCAATGGTTCATTTCTTATTACGTGTATTTGAAACCTATCATTGAATAACTGCTTAAAAAGTTTTATTTTACCATTTATGGGAACATTCCCCACTCATTTTTAGTAAAACGGATTTAATGTGTCCATTCGTTGTTTGATACTTGAAGCTAAATCCAAAGTCTATTTCAAAACAGAGTTTTCACATTACGTAGTCTTCCTGTCTTTATCAAATCAATCAGGGAGTGCATCAAATTCCAATCTTTCAATGTCTATTTTAAGAATGTCAATTGTCGGCTGCAATGTAGCAAAATGCATGACATTAAAAGTAAAACAACAAAATACTGTATATAAATAAAAATAAGACAATGCGAAGCCATTCTTTTAACGTCATGTTTGTTATACCAGAAAATCTTCTGAAGTTTACGTTCCGCTAGTATATTAAATATATATTGATATGTTAAATGGAAAAAGCTAAATTCATATGAAAAAGAGCTGTGAAATCAGTAAGTATCCTGAATAGGTGTATGCTGCAGCGTCCACATAACGTCTTTGCGGCCATCTTTGACTAAACAAAAAACCCATTTTAGCATAGTTGTGATGTATCAACTATAGGAAAATTACTCAAATTCTAGAAAATTGGTCACAGTATATAATTACTAGGCACTTTTGTATTTGTAAACCTCATTGTATGAATTTTGTATGCTTCTTCTAGTGCAGAGAAACCATTTGACAAAATAATTCGCATTGCATACTTTCAAATGTTGTTGTTCTTTTTTTTTTAAAATAATAAAACTATAAAAATAATAAAGTTGCTGACAATGTGTTATGCATACCTTTATATTATATATTAATATTCTTAAGAGAAAAGACAGTAAACAAAAACATTATATTAAACACGTAACGTTTTCATGCATTTGTATTCGTTTAGTTAAGGACGTGGGGAAATGTCAACAAAATATCATATATATAATGGTGTAGCATATACATATAAACATATTTAATGGATCTTTTTAAAATGATTTCTTTTTTAAGATAGTAATTGTTTTATCTTAAAGGAATCCATGTATACTTTTATACATCCATAAACAGTGAATTAAACGGGGTAAAATAAACCTGTCGTCGTTTTACAGTACAGTAATAATCATTATATCTTTCAATAGTTTGATACATTTTAAGGAATGCTTATGATTTTATCTTTCCTGCAGAAATAAACAGATAACAGAAAAGATATACAACATTCAAGGTAATATTCATATGAAATGTAAAGAAAACAAAGTTATACACACTATGTCATAACGTTACATCAAATATTGTCTATATCGTTGCCATTTATTCTATTAATTGATATTGATTCTGGAAATTGATTGATATTATTGATTGATAATATTGAATCATTTAGAACTATTAATGGATATATATAGAACTTTCAATAGATATATTCTGAAGAAAACATATGTTTTCTGTCTTCTGTCTTATTATTTCAGCCCCTGTTTGTATATTTATCGTTTCAAGCCGTGCACGCGCCACTCCAAGTACCTGAAAGATTTTTAAATTGGTATTCTAATATTGAAGATTTGAACAGGTTAAAATAACCCTTTTCAATCAAACTAAGAAATGTGGCAAATCGTCTTTGGAATAACATTTATCTTTAACCATATATAGTTTAAGAAATAAAATGGAATGTAGCAGTTAAATCATAAATTTAATTTAGAATGTGTTTAGTTTCCCACATATTATCATAAATGTACTTTATCAATGTAGATATCAGATACAAATCAAGAAAGCCACTTAATCTCTCATGAAAATATGTTTTATAATTTTTCGATACGTAAAATAACAATTATCGATTCGAGATACCAGGATCCGAGATACGAGTTACATCTTTAAGACGATCGCAGAAGTGACGGTGAACAGGTGTTTTTCAAAATACAAATAAATATGTGAAATGATCACAACTGATTCATGATTGAATGGCTAGGGTGTATTTCTCTTGCTTTAACGTCTAAAATCATTTAAATTAAATGAATCAATGCCCCTATACAAGATAATTAAAGCGAGTATGACCATACATGTTCGCGAAAATAAGCACAAAATGTGCAAAAGCAAAATGAAACAGTGCAATTGCCACAAATCTGGCATTCAACGTCTACACACATATAACTTAAAGAATATTCTTGTGACTGCCGTAATTATAGCATAATATCAACAAATAATTATCAAATATAATCATTTAGGAATGGTATCTTGTATGGATGAAGAAATAGGAAACATTGTTAAATTGGTACAACAACGTGGTAACTGGAAAAATACTGTAATCATTTTCAGTACATGTACTGTAAAACACTTATCTTTCGCGAGAACCTTATTTCGCGAATTTGAGGCAAAATGTGCAATATAATTATTTCGCGTCAACATGAATTCTCAACTTCCCGAAAAATGTGAAACCGGAAACCCGATGTCATTCAGATATTTTTTGTCCCGTCCGTTCACTAACTTTGCGTTGTTTATTGTGCGACGAATGTATTTATATCTGTATCGATTTTTCTGATAGCTTGCTAATTTTCTTGTTAAGTGAAACCGTCTGTCTAAAAATATGTCAATAAAGTTTGATAATTATTTGATATGTGTTCACTGTGTTTGTCAAAGTGTTAAAGTTTCACTGATTAGCCATTCAAAGGCAAGCAGACGAAAATCAATTAAACGGTACTGTAATTTGCCTAACCTGTAGTAAACGATTATGTTTACCCTCCGGCTTAAACTGTAGTACAATACAATAGGATACAATAAATAGAAATGTTACAAACAACTCGCAGGTGCTAAAGTATTTGTACCAATGAGATGAGAATGAGATGATCAAGCGTGGGTGGGTGCAGGCCGGTATTGTTCAATAGACATTGACCTTGATAAATTGTGTTGGAAATTTAATTAATCCATTAAGTTGGACAGATTTTCACATTAATTAGAATACCATTAAACTTTTGTGAGACGCATTAATTTGTTTATACTTAATTCTAGTGCAAGTCACATTTACCTTCCTTGACACAGGTAATATGCAGCGAAGAAGTTTTTTTTCCAATTCCTCAATAATACCAAATTGTTACAGGTAAATATTTCATACTAGTAATCTGTACGATATGTATATGCTGCAACACTTGAATAGCTACATGATGTAACTAGAACTGGTTTCGATACTTTCCCGCAGATATATGTCCATGTAGGTGTACGCATTTTCGGATAGTGCTCATTTTCGGACAATTGTATAGACAAAGTGAAATATTCGCGAGAAATATGAATTCGCGTCTTAGAAAACTTGCGAATATTAGCGAAAATAAATTTCTCGCGAATAATAAGTATTTTACAGTATTTAGTTAATTAATCTGTACAAGAAAAATATAATTCATTAGCATTGTTGATTAAATTTTAATTATAAAATGAATGTATTTCCTTAAATTGACATCTTTCAAAGTAGATATGTTTCAGACTACAAACAATGTTACTATTTTGCGATTAAATCGGAGCCTGTCATAAAAACAATAGCTGATCTCGAATATGAATTGCTTTAATTACTATGTTACTGTCATGCACATGCAAAAACGGACAGTCCAGAGGCAATTCCTTACCTTTATAGTTTGAGCGTGGGGCCGTGAATAAGAATACATGTATTCAGAACAAAGTGATGTTAATATATATTTCTTAACACCAACCTGCTCAAGTAATACAACAATGGTGTAAAACAATTTAAAATTCTATTGCTTGCAATTATTTTAAATCTGCTGACTAGATAATGGTGGTAATCCAAAAGTTGGAGGAAGCAACTGGCCGCTTAAAGGGAAGAAAAGCACCTTTTGGGAAGGTGGTATTCTTGCGGTGGGTTTTTTTCATAGTCCTCTTCTTGGCTTTAGAGAGTTGGGTTACAAATCAAAAGAACTAATGCACGTAACAGACTGGTTTCCCACCATAATAAATCTTGCCGGCGCTAATGCAACCGAATTTGACAAAATAGACGGAATAGACCAATGGGCATGTCTGAAGTAAGTTAATATATTTCAAAATCCTTTTTATAAACTTAAGTATCATAAATGTTCATAACCGTTAGGTTGCCATTGTTCATTTGCGTACGCTCAATGTAATGGTTAGCACAGAAAATATTCGTGGCATAACATAAAAAAACAGATACACCTATAACTTTACATTATTTATATCATTTTCAAGACAAGTGTCCACCTTGTTTACGGATTTGTTAAGTTGCAGGCTACGACTATCATTTGTATAAAGAAACAAGTGGATATTTTCAGTTCTGACTTTGATGCTTAGTTTATTTGATCTGAAACTGCCAAATAAGCGTTTTGTCACTATTCGTAGGCTTTTAAACGTGCATTAATTTCGTATCGTACCTAAGGGACATCTACGTTTTCGACTCATGTAGCGTTCATGGTACGTATTAATTGTGGAAAACGTTATTTGCCAAAAAAATAAATCACAGCTCCGTAACAACTGCATCTTGTCAAGATAAGCAAGTATTTCGTATTTCATGTTTCATGCTCATCACGTTACAAAATGTTTGAATAATCTATTATCTATGATACTATTGATTATAAACATAAATATATATGGTTAAACAAACTTTTCATGATAAACTAACTGCTTTAATATTTCTATTTTTAATAATGGTCATTTCAATGAAACCTTGATATGAATGCATACAAATATTTAAAAGTGTAATATTATCATTGAAAGTATATTTAAAGATACGGAACCCCTTGTGCGAGAACAGAAATTCTTGAAGTTCATAATATTGATGATACAACTCATCAGAGAAGGAGATTTTCCTTGGGAACGGGTGCGTGGAAAATTATAATAGGACAAACAGGTACATGTAATTTTATTTGATGTGAAGGTCAATCTTCATATATATGAGTCTCGTCAATAAATAATTAAAAAAATAAAAGATATAAATTAAGATTAAAAAAACAAATAGTAAATCATTTGGGAAATATTGTTGTATGTCAGTAAAACACTAATATATGATTATATGGCACTGGCAATAACTTTTTATTATGAAAATAAAAACAAATTTAACGCTTCTAACATAGCTTTATAGAAAACATAAGTAACTGTATATATATTTGGAAAAGCCTTTTATATTGCTAAAATCCCGCAGCACACACCAGGCTTCATAGGCTTCTACAAATTAACGATTTTAAGCTTTCAAATAGCTATTAAAATACACTGTTTGAATCGTAAAACCTGTATATTCTTATTTTTCATTTCTTAACAGCCTCTTATAAAAGGTTTTACAAAGAGTGTTCTATAACAAGATCATTAATTTTCTATATTTTATTTATTGTTTGTCTTTAATGATCCTATGCGTAGGTCTTCTCAGAAAGATGATGATGATTTGATTGAGTAATATTCTTATTTTATTAAGTATGATCTTTTTGTAACTTTCGTTAAAAACACATTTATATACTGTACCAAAAGATTGTGCATTTTTGTCTGTACATCATAATATTTCGGATAATAACCATATTTTTAGGAAGCACCACCCCTCCCTAATAATTATCATAATTAATTTTTTTTTCTTTATCTTATAAAAAATCGTCGTCGACATCATGACCATTATGGTCACTATCAGAAAAGTGAATATTGAAATCAAGACAGATTGTTTCAGTTTAGCTTGAATACATTTTGTTAGCGACAATTTCGAACAGTTCTCCTAACCAAAAGAGCATTAAATGCTAACACAACAATTTTGATGTATTGGTTTGACGATAAGTAGAATATCTACTATTTATGTTCGTGCTTGCATTAACAGCAATCTGTAAAAATACAAAACTGAAAGACATAAAATGAAAATGATTATATTTTTGACTTTAGGTTTAAAGGGTATCAGTGTCTCTACGTCAAACGTTTCCTTGTATAATATCGAAAACGATCCACTAGAAGAAGACAATGTGTTTGAACAATTTCCAAATATAGTGGAGAAAATGCTGCAAAGACTAGAGATTTACGCAAAAGGAATGATTCCATCTAAATTTCCGAACATTGATAAAAATGCTGACCCGGCTTTGCATGGAGGAGTTTGGCAACCTTGGCAATAAATCAGTTAAAAAAGTACATAGCCATGTAAACGGAAATCCTATTGTTAACGGTTATTTTAATTTTGTATGAATGCAGTTTTAACAATTCATATTTTTCAATTTGAATGATAACAGATCGTTGAAAATTATCAAACGTATAATTCATAGCTTGTTGGTAATGCAAGGATTTGTACAAATTAGATAAGTGACAAGTGCGGATTTGGTTTCATTGAACCTGGTCTTTATTATTTATTATTTTAGATATCCTGCCAATAATACTGAAATTTACAATAAAAATGCATACTTGCTAGATCAAACAATGTCGTAGAAGAGATAGATGCCATAAACATATTTTATATAAGGTTGTTACATATGATGCACAGGTTATTTTCATAGAATGTCATGAATTATACAATATTTTAAAGAACTATCATCAATGTGTTAATGAAGCAAATGCTACGAGCCAAGCGTAACAAGAAAGAAAAGTCAGAAATATATTCTACAAAATCTGTGATTTGATCCTGGAAATATCTAATGAGCACTAAATTAAATATCTCAAACACTGTTGAAAATAATTCCTATACTTTATTAATCCTCAAACACATGTATTCCTTTTGGCTAAAGAGCGTTCGACACCTGATATACAAATATAACCTAAATATACCCCTTTATAAAATGATCAAATTCTTCTAACCGGAAAACCCATTTAATATGCGCAACATCTTAAGGTACTTCTCAATCTTGTAAAGTTTCATTTAATTTCCATTGAAAGTTTGAAAGAAGTAATCAGGCCAAACTAAGAAAAAAACAAAAGTAAAAAACTTAGGGGCCTCTACTTTGACAAAAATTATTGAACCGGAAAATGCCGACGATTTTACGTACTTACACTTCAAAATATTCAGTTCAACCTTTATGTAAATTTATCAGGTTTGATATTAAGTTTCGTTCAACCTAGATCACTATTAACGTAATGATGCTTTAACTAATGTTAATTCTTCTTGCCATCTATGGTTTTCCACCAAATAAAATATTGCCCCGTTAAAGGAATCATGTCCGTTTTGTTGACGTAAAAGGGATGCAATTTTATTATGTAAACAATTGAATAAACCTTAACATCAAACCACTATGAACTTATATAAGTAAATACTGTCTAGATTTATATTATTTCTGTACCAGTTTAATAGAACAATTAAAGAATGCCACAAAACAAAATTTTTTTCACCAAAATTTTGCGATTTAGGGGTAATTCCAAGGTTTTTTATCACTTTTTGTTAAAGTAATAAATTATAAATTCGGCCAAAACAACTATTTACTTCCGTGTTCATGTATAATGGGTAACAACATTGCATAAGATTTTCAATTATTTTGAAAATGCTAAGTATTCTCCTCAATTTTGGTAAAGATTTTATGCAATGGGTCAAACTTTTTAACACTGATACTTCAAGTATTATTGTTTATAACGGTCATTTCCCAGAACCTTTTACTATATAAAAGGGTGTTCGGCAAGGATGCCCTTTATCATCATCATTATCTATTGTATGTATAGAAATTTTATCAAATTACATAGAAAAAAGATAGTGAAATAAAAGGAATTAAAGTCGAGCACAAAGAAATAAAACAATTCTTCTTTGCAGATTATGAAAATTTCGTAAACAGTGGTTCAGTTAAGTCTTTCGAAAAACTTGTCTATGTGATAACAGAATTTAGTAAAATTTGTGGTTTCAACCTTAATTCCAAAAAATCAACAATATTACGAGTCGGGTCATTTGAAAATAGTAACATAGAATATTATAAAAATAGAAAATTCAAGTGGACATCTGATTCAGCAAAACCTTAAGGTTTTTTATTTTCGACAGGTTACAAGAAAAATACAAACATAAATCTAGAACCTAAACTTCAAGATTTTTTCAATTGCTTAAAGTAGTGGCAACACAGAAAGTTCACTATGATGGACAGTAATAGTGATAAAAACTTTTGCATTGCCAAAATTAATATACCCCTTTTCATTATTAGCAAACCCATCCATAAGATGAAAGAAATAACTAGAACGATGTTTCATTTTCTATGGGCATGAAAAATCAGAAAAAATCAAACGCAAAACTTTGAAATTTAACATCAAGAATGGTTGGCTAAAAATGATAGACATTACTTATTATCTTAATGCACTAAAAGCAAGCTAGGTAAAAGGGTATATAAACAAAGAAAATGAGGGTTCATGGAACTTTTTACAACACGTAAGATAAAGCAATACGGAAATGATTTTATCTTCCAATGTTATCTTTCAAAAGAGGATATCAATAATTTATAACCGCATTATTCGTTCATGAATGATGTTCTTTCGTGTTGATTTCACATTCAACATGAGCACAATTTTAAAAAAAATGTTAAAAACATAGTATGGAATAATTCTAGCATTAAAATTGACAACAAACAGGTTTATTATAAAACATGGCATGATAAAGGCATACATTATACAGAGCATCTTTATGATTATAGGAGAAAAGCTTATTATAAATATGAGGAATTTAAAAGCATTTACGGAATAGAAAATGCCGATTATTTAAGATACTTTATGCTAATAAACAATATACCAAAACAATACCTTGAGAAACTAAAAAATAACACAACTTATATGGAAGAACAAGATACGCTTCTCAATAATATTAAAAAATCCAAAACAATAAATAAACTTTTATATATTATCCAACTTGAAAATGATAAGAAGGTAAAAATAAAAATGAAGAGCAATTCGAATTTGTGTGATTTTTGCTGCAGTAGTTTAGAAACACTTCATCATATATTTTGGGAGGGAATGTAATAGTGTGCAAAATTTATGGGCAAATTTACATTCTTTTCTGTTGTCAGTTAATCTTCATTTTCAAACAGTAAAGAAACAGTGTTTTTTTTGGAGAGCTTACAACCAGTATAAAAATAGTAATGTTGTAAATCATATCATTATACTAATGAAACATTACATTTCAAAAATGAAATATCAAAAAAGTAAGCTAACTTTTGATATTTTTAAAAACTGTTTGCTATTAAAGATACAAATAGAAGAAGCAATTGCATTGCCAAACGATAAAATTGAATCGTACAACCAAACATGGTGCAAACTATCTAACGCTTACAAATAATTTCTGATGACAAAAACAATAATGTTATGTAAATTAAACCATAAAACGTGTTAAATAAAATGAAACTGATTCACTTGTCTCTTCTCTCTGTGTGTGCCTGTGTGTCTCTGTGTGTGTGCGTGTGCGTGTGTTTGTGTGTTGGTGTGTGTGTTTGTGCGTGCGTTGATGTGTGTGCGTGTGCGTGTGTGTGCGTGTGTGTGTGTGTGTGAGTTTTTGAATGTAAGCGTGTAAGTTTTTGTCTTTCTTTTATTTTTTGAAAGTATTTTTATGTTATTTTTTCTTTGTTGATTTTTTGTCGTATCTCATTTGTTCAAAATTGAAAATGTTAAGTTCTTTTGTTCCGTTTGTTTGTTTGCTTTTGAGTTTGTGATGTCTGCTTCTTGGTTGTAACAAGTGAATGTATGGTTCATGAATATGGATTTAATTGAGATAGATATGTTTCTATATTTAGTTACAAATGTTATATGTAAATGTGAATGATTGTATTTATATGTTTTTTTCAAATATGAAATAAATGAAAAAAAGTATTCTCCCCATAGTCTAGCTTATCGCAGAAAAACAATTCAATTCAATGAAGCCATTAATAATTAGTTTATCAATACAATTCAATAATTAAACTTGCAATTTGCAAAATGCGTTCTTCAATATGGTTATATATTTGGTGAGAATGGATCAAAATCGTAATTTCTAGTGAAGGAATAAAAAAAAGGAAAAAAAGAAAATATTTGCGGATGAAAACTGAAATACTTGGCGTCATAAACAAATGATATTTCTATCGGATGCCTATCCAGCTTGGTGGATAATAGTCTTCCTTTGTTCCTAGTGCTAACATACTTCCATTTTGTGGAAAGAAATCAAAATAAACAGTAATTCCTCCTGAAAGCCATGCACCCCACCATCCAAATGTGCCCAGAGTTACGACAACATGATCACACAACGATAACAAAGCGAGATCATCTGCAGGGTCTGAAAAATTACTGACATGAACATTAAATATATTTTTCATACACCATTCCTTTTCATTACTTACAACAATAAATTGAACTCGATGAAATTTATTAAGATAAAACTGCCTTGCTTTCTCAAAAAAAGCCACATCTGGTATGGCATATCCTTTGTCAAGTCGTGCCTTTTTTATAAAATCCCCTCGGCGGACATGAAAACAAACTCGCTCAAAACCATTCAATGAAACATTTGAGAGAAAAGTGTTGGCATTATATACATGCCTTTGTTTAAATTTGAATATGTTTCTTATCAAACTACTAGCAGTTTCAAAATATTTCCAGGACTGGAAATAACCAAACAAAGATATTTTTTTCCCTGACGCGAATTCCTTAGATATGCTGCATATTTTTGCAGGTCTAGAACATCGATGCACAACCTTATTTTGTATTCCATATTTTTTCCTGTCTGCGATATTTGGTAAATTAAAAAACCTTTTCAATAGTGTATTGGAAGGAATGATTGGTATAATATCATAAATCAATGCTATCCCAAGCAGAGAAGCTATTTCAAACATCTGGTTTCCTGTACGTCCCATGTATTGTTCTAGTGTTACAAATTGGTTGCAATGGCTCTTATTAAACAAGATTTCCTGAGGAAAGTTCCGTGACGAAAGTAAAAAACACTTAATATTTCGCACATTGTTGTCATTACAATTATTTTGTAAAGATCTTTCATTTAGACACTAAATGTGTTACACTTGACACAAACTCTTTAAGAAATCGATTATCTTTTTTATTATCAAGATCACTGGATATCTTGGGCGGATTAAAGAACATGTTGACTATTAA
Source organism: Ruditapes philippinarum (assembly GCF_026571515.1). Classification (NCBI taxonomy): domain Eukaryota; kingdom Metazoa; phylum Mollusca; class Bivalvia; order Venerida; family Veneridae; genus Ruditapes; species Ruditapes philippinarum. Next base: position 102,374 of record NW_026858894.1, read on the forward strand.
CTCATTAAACGATACAGATTCAAATTAATGCTTTACCTTTAACAAGAAATATAAATGCTTTTTGCATTTTAGTAGAAAAATGTTTTATAGAAATCTAAAATATGTTGTTAATAACTTTTTTAAAACAAGAGCGATCACTGATCACATGTGTTGCGTCATGATGGCCAATTTCATGTTGGGACAAGTTTTGTGACAGACGGACAGACAGACGGACAGTGCACAACTAGACTTGGTACTGATCATTCCTGTAAAGTTTGGATAAAATTGCACCAGTAGTTTATGAGGAGTAGTCCGGACAAGCTTTTGTGTATCTGGCAACACACAGAAAAAAACACCTGTTTATCAAAGAGCCATAACTCAGCCAAAAATCATTCAACCGAAAAACCCGTGCAATATGCGCAAGGACTTGAGCTACAAATCAAATTTGTAAAGTTTCATTGAAATTGCACTAGTGGTATAAGAGAAGTAGTCCGGACAAACTTTAAAAATAAAAATTATTGAAGGGCCATAACTCTGATAAAAATCATTGAACCGGAAAATGCTGACAATATGCACAACTAGACTTGGTACTGATCATTCCTGTAAAGTTTGGATGAAATTGCGCCAGTAGGTTATGAGGTGTAGTCCGGACAAGTTTTGTGTCGGACGGACAAACGGACAGACAGACAGACGGACAGACAGACGACGGAGAAGTGATCCCTATATGTCGACACTACTCCGTACAGGCGTCACAAACATCTTTGTTCGTCATGTTCGTAATTTACAATTACGATGATACAAGGAATGATTTATCTATGTGTCGAGGTTGCCTAAGTTCATAAGGTAGTCTGCATTTCTGAAATATAATATACTAAATTCAAAAAACATGTAATCTTCAAATGCCTTAGATTTTATTGAAATTGATTATTTCAATTATAGTGAAACAATTATACCGTTTGACGTAATAAATAACAAGATAATGGCTTGGTCGCTGCATTTTGATTGCTATGTAAATGTATGTATGATATTATTATATTTGTTCTTGTAATGGAAATATTTGTAAAATGTAATAATGGACATTTACATCTGAAGACATGTTGCATATAAGATAGTCACACAATGATAACAGATAAGCGTCAAGTATTGTTCCCGCAAATGAAGGATGTTCGGCATGGCTTTGATTTTTTCCAGGTTTGAACAAAAAGCTGTAGCTGGAATACCTAAATAGAAAAACATACACATACATTAATAAGATATGCTTTTGAACGTTTCCCATGGTTGGTTATTATGTATTATGATATAAAAGAAAAGAAAAAAAGATTGTATTACTATACATGTCTAATTAACATGTCAGTAAGTTTCGAACGGCTTCATAAATATTGATATAAAAGTACATTATGCATATCCAAATGCAAATGGTCAGTTGACAGGTACAAAAAAGAAAATATGAACAAATCACCGATTTAATCACATTATCTTTCTTTGAAAATAATTCATTTTATGTAAAGCGGTAATTTAATAAAAAGATGATAACATGGAAACATATAATTGTGTTTAAAATAAATTTGTATTAATGAAGGCCCTTTCTATACATAATTCATTGGAAGACTGTACACTGTAAAGTAACATAAACTCGTTTGTGTTATTATTGTAAGTAACTCTGAAGTAGTTAGTTACTAAAAATACATAATCAAAATTTGTATTTATTAGCGTTTATAAAAGTCACGTTTGTGAATGTTAAAATATGTCACAATCGTCACTAAATATTTGAGGGGCATTTATATCATTCTTAATCTAGGGTTATTATTAATATGAAATGTCCAAATACTACCACACACACAGATTTGTGTATTCTCTGTAAAATGAAGCTATCACGTGAATAAATGAATGTCTTTATTGCAAAATAATGTAGTCGAAATAAAAAAAAAACAGAAAAGAAACAAGCAATATATACTCTTCTTCAATAGAAGGTTTGTCTGTAGCTATGTAAATTCTTTGTATTCCAGATAAACCAGATTCTCTTAATATTGCCATACACCATTTTTCAAATAACTTAATACATTCATTAAGATTGCAACACATTTCTTGGGTTTGTGTGTTCTCTGTTTGAATTAGTAGCCTAAAGAAACTGTGGAGATTTAAGTGAGAAAAATACTGTTTAAAAAGCAAAACTAAAGTATACAAAACATGCTTATGTGTTTCCAAATCTCTTTTGAATAAGAAAGTTGTGAGTGTATGTGAAAATCGTATTTAAAAGTACACTTCTACTAACAGAAGAATATTGTGTCAAATCAACATAAAGGTGTTTTGTCATTGAGTCGAATTGACATATGTCCCTCACAGTTGATTAAGTAATCATAAGTGAAGGACAACTGACCGGGCACTTGCAAGGACATGTTTAATTACTGAAAAATTATGCTTGAAAGGCGGTTTGATAAAACAAGTCAACAATTTATATCGGCATAGAACTAACAAACCAACTAATAAATCAACTAAACAAACAATGTACATGTATATTGCTTACCCAACATTGACACTTTGAAATTCTAGTTCTGCTTTGCTCTTCTCGATAAGAAGGTAAAAGTGTGTGTAAGGTCTAAGTATGAACGTAGCTATTTGTACAGTCCACTAAAGATATTGGTTTCAATGAAAATAACTAGATGTAATAACATTTGTTAAATATGAAGGGCTCTTTGAAGATCGAAGTAGTTTGCTTGAAAACTCGCCTTTTTCACTTGTATGTAAACCTATATGTCAATTGAATACCTCTTGTCATTTATATACGTCTTTCTACGTCTAAAGGAACATTTTAAATGATGTTTTTTACAATTTTTGTAATTTTAAAGTTTGAATACTCGTTTAAGTAACTTTTAACACTTAATTATATTTAACATTATTAATATTTTAAGCTGAAGAATTAACAAATACAAAAGAAGATTTTTCACTCGAGTGTCAAAATAATAGATGATGAAAAACCAACTGAAATCAAGATTTGGTCATTTAAGCTGTTTTCATCGATATATAAAATATAAAATAGATGATCAGGGCAAATCGTTGAAATACTGTCGTACACGTAAATCGCTGCATTCTAAGCATTTTTTTTAAATGTTATGTTATACGGCATAATGAATTTTTTTACAGGTATTTGGTTTATGAAATCCAAATGGGAGATATTTGTGGTAAAAATGAATTGCCCATCATCGCCGACAGATGAGGGAAAAGGTACGAATAAACAGTCTCCTGATGTCGCTAAAACAGTTTTCAATTTTTTTATTGCAATATTGCCACTGATTACAGGAACTGAATACAGGGAAAGAAGTCTTGCAAACGACCAATGGTGGGTGGACCAAAACTGTATTGCATATTTACTTTCATAAATCGAGATACTGTACCAAAGCAAATAAGTGTATCAAAAGTGTCTTAAAACTAAGGTTCTAACCTATAAAATGTTTTAAGATTAAACTTTATTTGACAGCTTTACTAATTAATGTACAACGCGACACTTTGCGAAGTTTCGAGTAGCGTCTTGAAAATTGGCATGCAAAAAGTTGACCATATCTCTGAATAGGTTCCGTTAATAATTATATTATTATATTCTTATCATTAAGCTATGGAAGAGCATAAGTGTCAGGTGTATTTTTTATTAACGCGAAATTTCGAGTTATTACCTCGAGTTATTACCTCGAAATTTTGAAATTTCGAGTTAATTAATGGGCGTGTACATGCCATTGTCAAAAGTGATCACACTGATAAGTTTAAGTTTAACTTTTAAAATTAATGGTTTGTCCAGTCACCCGTTTCTCCATCTCCATCACCATCTCCATCGTTCAACCGCACTCCCTACTATATCTTATATTATCTTTTGGTAACTCTTGGTAACTCATAACGTTGGCTATTCTTGTAATGTAACTTAGTCGGAATTTCGAGTTCATATGTCAAAATGTCGAGTAACGTAGTCGAAATTACGAGTTACTAAGTCGAAATTGCGAGTAAGTATGTCGAAATTTCGACTTAATGTGGAATTACGAGTTAGTAAATCGAAATTTGGAGTAAGTAACTCGAAATTTCGAGTTTGTTTTTAACGATTGGCTTCATGACAAACATAACTGTTATTGTTGAAACAGTTTGCACTTTGTCATTAGTGTCGTATTGAATATTTTCCACAGACATGTAAATCAACGAGTTTAACAATTATATCTCGATAAATAGATAAATAATAAAAAAGAAAGAAAGAATGAAAGAAAGAAAGAAAGAAAGAAAGAAAGAAAGAAAGAAAGAAAGAAAGAAAGAAAGAAAAAAGAAAGAAACATTTCTTACAGGAGCATATTTAAAATAAGAATGACTATTCAAAGAAGTTAGTTTAAACAATATTTTATTTATAATCCATACATTTACATAATAAAGTACATAAAATAAATTTACGGATTGAGTAGGAAACTTGTAAAGCTTTTCGAAAACTCTCTCCGTCAAAGAAGTTGTATTCAGCATATATACAGTATAATGTTTCACTCAGCGGTTTCGAGCGATTTTGTTTCCACTTTTGTTGAGCTAAAGCACGTCTTGGCAAAAGGTGTGCTATAACGTATGTGACATTTTTTTTAGGAAAGAAAGCAGTATAAACTGAAAAGTTTGGATCAAGTTAAATTTATTGCTGTAAAAAGTGAAAAAAGAATGGTGTATAAACATAATTTCAATGTTTATATAAGTAATTTTGACGCTTCAAATGATCTAGATTTGATAATATTGTCGTAACTTTGTGTGCATGTGAATGGATGGTTGTATGGCTGTTAAACATAATAACGGTCTACTTTGATTGCTTTCCAAGAAGTATTCATGCAAAGGAAGATTTTTTTCCACCAAGCTGAATAGGCATTCGTTACAAATAACTTCTGTTTTGTCAACAAAGGTATCGTGTTTCATCGGCACCATTAAGTTTGTCAAATAATGAAATGCAATGATTATCAACGCTTTCAAAATAAATAATTATGTGAAACAACATTTGTTTTCAAATCTTATTACTTTCATTTTTTAGCAGATCGGCTATTGAATAAAAGATGTCAATACATATAATGTAGTTTAATACTTTGACAGAATACCTCGAAATGAAGCATTCCCTCATACTCGTACATAAATATGTTCCATATTGAAATAAAATATTTTGCCGTTAACTTTACTTTCATCTACAACTTTCTCATCTGACCAATCTAGAATCAAAGACATGTCAAAATTTAAAGCATCAACGAACTTGCAACTACGCAGATGTCTGTTTCAATGTCTTTGTGTACAGGGCATCAATGTTTTTCAACGCTAGTTTTGTTGTGGAAACTTGTATCTTGCATCGCCCATTAATGCAGCCATATCTTCGTTGAAAGATCTATAAAATTCATACAGCAAGTCATCCGTCTCTTGTTTAGCCGGCCAAGCTCGGTTTGTTTTGGAAACATTTTTCTCTTTCCAGCTTAAAATTGTATTCATTAATGTATTATCAACTTCAGCTTAAATAAAGAAAAAAGACAACACATTATGCTTTCTTTCAGTAATGTGTGAAAAATTGTATGCTTTAACAGACATGAGTTACTTTACGTTAAGTAACTAAGCCAACACGTGTATCTTTTTTTCAGCAATCAACATGATAACAATTACTATTGTGAGTGTTTAGTCTTATATTATGCTTAAAGATAAGATAAAACCGAAAACAGCGATTGCCTCAACTAAAATTGTAATGATGTGGGTCCTCTAAAGACCGTTATTTACATAATGGAACAGCATCTGCCTTGATAAAAGATATGTGATAGCAAATCAATTATATTAAGCATTTCTGATGGTTTTATGATAACTATAGCTCCTTACTAAAATTAAGAAAGCTGAAAATACTTCTCAGCGTCAGTTCCATCTTTGTCACGTAATCTGTCATCAGTATTGGTTTTATTTGATCTTGTCCAAACACATTTATCAAGTCCTTCATATACACAGCATAAAACCCAGCTGTAAAACTCACAGCTAATTCAATACGTTTCTGCAAATTTGTATTTGTTTTAATTAGAAGTATATTAAAAAAGAGAAAATAAGAACCCTTAAAGAAAGTCTAACACGGCAAAATTGAAAATGTTGCAGGCTCGGTTTGATTGAGCCTGTTCATGGACGGTTCTGTCAAGTGCAAATTACCGTCCACGCCCCTTAGCACCGGGATATCACAAATAAGATATCAAAAGACAAACAAATTTAAAAAGCAGGTCACATATCCTAAGGGTGATTCAACAGTATTCAAGTGAGGAATACTGGAACATCCCAAAAAGAAAATAGCCGAAAAGAACTAAATTACCACAAGCACAACAATAATGTTGTGCTTAACGATCTTTAAGGATTGAAAATATAACATCCATGAATGAATGTACGGGGCGATTTTTGCAGCCTCCATACGAGACAAACAACGCTGATGTGGCGATATAATAGAGAAAATTAGAACCCCTAAAGAAAGCCCAACACGGCAAAATTAAAAATGTTGCAGGCTCGGTATGATTGACCCTGTTCATGAACGGTACTGTCAAGTGCAAACTACCGTCCACGCCCCCTAGCAACGGCTTAAGCAGAATTCAACATTTACTATGAACTGGTACAATTTTGAATTTTGAAACATCCGCAGATGTATTCATATGGCGGTTTTCATGGAACCTTAAATGTGACACGTAAGTGCCATTCCAGTGAAAGCGGCATATGGTCCCCAAGTAAAAGCATGCGTGTGCCCTAAACGAGAAAACAATGGGCGGAACTAAATAAATAACTTCAATTTTGCATGATATATAATGTAGACATTAATTTATAAGGTAAGAACACACATTTTCAACGTCACTAAAGGAAACCCAAGAAGCGGTTTTAAAAATATGTATCAAGCATATTTTAAAGGAAAAGTAGTGATGAGGATTATTGTCTTGTCAGTTAAGAGTGAATTTAGCTTTATAACAATTATCATTTAAACAAATATTATGAATATGTAAAGGATACCGCCAAAAGGTCTTGTCTCATAGTATTATTGTAAATGCAACTTCTTTGTGTAAAACTTTTAAAACAATTTTGATATGCAGCTATCACAACTTGTACTTGTTTGTGGAAGATTTCTGGTGACATATTCTTGTACCTCCCTCTTGTATTATGAAGGAAGTCTGAATACAGTCTACGAAAAGATAAGCAATATAAGACGTATATATTAAACATACGTTAAAATGATTCTAAATATTAAGTACCTGATAAAAACGGTACTGATTTGTGTACAAGAAATCTGTTATTCTGTGCAGCGTGTTTAGATAATTGCACAGAAAAAAACACTGTATATTTCATATAAAGGAAGTAATAACTGTCGTTTATTAAAGTGACGCAAAAAGAACTAGATAAGTCTCCAAAGCTTATATAACTTCATAGCCTTTTAATAAGCCCAAATAGCATACATGTTAAAAATATTCATTTCATATTAGGAAATAGTTGTGTACAGCAAATTTAACTAAAATGGCGTGAGCTGTGTCATGAAACAATACCAAGTCTATAATCTATCATTTTAAAAATATCGTCTTGTCTGTTCGTATTGCTTCTTTATAATTGTTTCTTTTGATCCGAACGAAACAGTTTAATTGTGTAAATAATGGTTTTTACTAAATGTGCTGTTTTATCTTATATATCATTGTACCTAGTTTAAATTGTAAAAACAAGTTCTTGGTTGTAGTAAAAACTGTTTATCATATTAAATGAAATAAACAGCTTGTACAAACAAATAATTATGATTAATTTCTTTAAATAAATGAGTCTGTGTAGTTTGTTCGTTTTAGTTTCAATATATGCTATCTTCCTGTGTAAACTACAATATATTATCATCAGAAGGCACCAATTACCTTTTGGTAGGATCTCTAAATATGATTATAAGTTTAGCCTGCGGTGTCAGCTGCTTTATCAAATGAAAGTTGGTATAACGAGGCTCATCTAAATTCATGTTAACTTTAAGCTGCTCCCAACTTGTATGTGAATATAATGTCGCTACACTCGAGTCAGCTGAAATTCAAATGTAAGCATTATTTTAAGTTACTTTAATTTGTTCTCCCTTCTCCAACATAAAAACAAAGTAACTGACTTGAAAATGACGCTTGTCCTGAAATGTGTGTAAACCTCAAACTAATATACAATTATAATTCTTAATTTAAAAAAATGACGTAGTCAATAAACAGATGCATTTGTTAGAAATGAGAAGGCATATTTTTCTTTTTTTTTACAAAATAAATTTTGTTCAATTGTTGTGCAGCGTAAAAAGATATTCACAAATATGTCCCGTAAAGTACAACCTTTTTTATGCATCATGAAACAATACATCGATTGGCTCGAACTACTTCTTTCATATAAATATGTTATGCAGAACTTCATCGTAAGCAATGCTGTACATACGGACAGCTCAAAAGAGAAGTCATTCTAATTGTAAAATAGAGAAAGTAAGATTCCCTAAAGAAAGCCCAACACGGCAAAATTGAAAATGTTGCAGGCTCGGTTTGATTGTACCTGTTTATGGACGGTACTGTCAAGTGCAAACTATCGTCCACGCCCCCTAGCACCGGCTTAAGCAGAATTCAACATTTAAAATGAACTGGTACAATTTTGAATTTTGAAACATTCGCAGATGTGTTTATATGGCGGTTATCATGGAACCTTAAATGTGACACGTAAGTACCATTCCATGAAAAGCGGCATATGGTCCCCATGTAAAATAATGCGTGTGCCCTAAACGAGGAGAAAACAATGGGCGAAACTAAATAAAATGTAAGCCTAACTGAAAAGTTTGATTCAAAAGTAGCTCGATCTTCAAAATTGATTCAAACGGAGTCTGTAAGATTTTTAGTTTTGCTGTGTTGGCCATTATTCAAATCACTAATCAATCTTTAGCATTGTAAGTATTTTATTTCAAACTGCCACTTTTATCAACAGAATGGTTAAAGCATTACCTGTTACTTTATTAAATACTGTTGATGATTTGTTCCTTGTGATACAAGAAGCCGCAGAATCAAACATTGACACATAGAATTCAATATTCTTAACATCAATGCCCTTTCTCTTTATATCTTAAATTACAAAACAGAGAGATTTCTGTAAAACTCTTTCTTCAGTTTTTAAAGATATTGTCTTACATTAGCTTAAATAAGTTTTGTCCTTGAAAATTGACTCTTCAGCTTTAACGTTTTATACATTTAGACAAGTGTAAAAGAAAATTAAGATTGACAGAACAACCCTTATCACCGCCAAGAATGAAATGCATAAACCTGTCACTTTTGCAACAGTTGCGTCAAAGTTTGTGAATTTGCTGAGGTGAATTTTAAACATGAATTTTGATGTAATTGCTAAATTCAAGAAACATACGCAGATATGTTCAATCGGGAATGATCCCATGACTTTCAATGTACGGGGGAAAATGTGCAGCCTGACCGGGACTCGAACTCGGGACCCTCGGAATACCATACCGCGGCTCTACCGACGAGTTATCCGGCCGCTAACACATCTTCTCCCAGTTCTGAACCGTGACATACTCCCCCGCGCTATATTGAAATTCATTCTCGAATTTCTAATGGGTATAGAGAACAAAGTGAAATTGGACTCGGAGCTTATACTATCAAAGTCCCCTGTTCGCTTTTTGTCGCAATTCACTCTAACTATGAGAGAAGGGTGCTGCTAATACGTTCTGGGCTTGTGAGTTGCTCCAAAAATACATAGACGCGCTCTAAGAAAATATTTATTTCCAAACAATGTGAAGACTGGTTCGCGTCATGAAACGTTCAGTACGAGTGCAAATGCAAAAACATGACAAATGACACAAAATAATGAATGACAAAATGTAGAATAACAACTATGAGATCAATACAGTCATTCATATTTACCTGCAAAAATGCAGAAACGCGCTCTCAGGAAATATTTATTATCAATCAATATAAAGTCTGGCTCGCGGCATGAAAACCTTCAGTACGAGTGCTCATGCGGGAAGGTACTTAGTGCGGAAATAGAATCTTTAGGATCGAGGCCCGTGCCAGTGGTTAAGTACATACTAGTTAATAAATGTATGAATTTATGAGTAAATGGATAAAAGGATGAATGGAGGAATATATAGGAAAAGGGACACAGATATAGGACTTCACAAGATATATACAGTAACAAACACAACAGACATGACATGGACATGTACATAACATAACCTACGTTGTACAACACGAGGCGACATACACTGGCAAGGTGTAATGGTTCAATTTTGTTTCAATATTGAATATAGCGAAATAGAGACCAACAATTTGATATATTATATATCACCTTTGAGTATATAAATTGACTTATGATATCTTTATTTGGTACAAAAATAGAAAATATGAGTATAAAAACACAATTATATTGCGATGGATGAACAACTGTTTGTAACGTTTGTCTTGAATAAAAAAAATAGCTTGTAAAACCTCTTTTTGTTTCAATAACATATGGAAATTTATACGATAAATCTACAAAATATTTATTGCAAAAAAATCTTTCAAATGCATAGCAAAGAAAAAGCAAAGAACAATCTAGTATTTCTTTTTTAAATAAAGGCATACAGGAAAATCAGAACGCACATAGAAATATAACTTTGAAACTTGCATTTTCTCATATTATAAATCACATGTATTATTACACAAGTATCGGTACTGTATATTTACTCCACTTGCAATTGCTGGTATATTAAACCTTTGAACGTTGTTATGATTTTCCCCTACTCTGAATCAATAACTAAAATAAAACATCAAGTCAATCTAGCACTGCCCAAAGCATACTACGTCACTCGTGTTACAAATAGAACCTCCACACTTACCCTTTTCGATTTTCTTCATTTTAGGCACGTAGTTTGGTGCATTAAACCGCATGCTAGAAATCCACTGGCATTCTTTTGAAAAGGAAGGTTTACAGAAATCTGGATGTCTTGAAATTTTGTTAAATAAATCTGTCGTACCACTTTTCTTGACACCTGGGATGTTATATTAATATTAGTAAATACTGTTATTAATAAATTTAAAAAACAAAACATAGAATTACACGTCATTGCATAAAATGTTAAAAACAATGCCTTGTTATTAATGGAACTGATTTTTAACGATACGGCACATATAGTCATAACATATTCTGATTCCATTAATTTCAGATATGTGATATTATGTTATAGAGATACTTAGAATTTACGATATGAATCTATGCGGTTTGTGTTTTTTACTATAAAACACATAATCTTAGCTAGTAACTATATTAATGTTAAAAGAGGATCAACAGTTTCCATTTTGTGCAAAGTAAAGGTAATGGGTTTTGGAAGTTGTCTATTGAATTCAATACTTACCTATGAGATAGAAATAAGGTAAACAATAGACATTCTCTTCGTTTAACAGCTCAAAGTTGTCTTGGCCCTTCCAGCACGGATTCTTGAACCTTTCGTCAAAATGTATTGGTTTCTAAAACAATTAGCTTAGTAACCTTGTTAAACCTTTCAAGGATTTCCCTGATTGATAAGTATTAAGTAAGTTACTTGTGTACAAGTATTTCCTTTATAATTAATTTATGATAACATATATTTAATGACATTTAAGACAAATTATCTACAATAATTTCTAATAAAATTTGAAACTTGAAAATTGATGTAACTTGGTCTTAAAGGGTCCTTTCTTGAGGGTATACTTACGATACTCATTGCATCAAATGCAGAATCCGCAGAAACATCTGGCAATGCCTTTGAAGTAAAATTAAAGTTTGAATACCATATCCATTTTCTGATCTTCTTGTCCGTTGTGATTGCGCTCGAAGAAGATATGTTTGCATCTCCGCCAAGAAATAATCTTGATGAATGTAATCTGTTTCCATTTATGTTAATTATATTGTTGTATACATATCTATATATCATTGTTACGACACAAAACACTGTAATGATAACCGCTAATCGTTTCAACTTGTAATGAACAAACATTTTCGTTGTATTGTTTTGCTTAAAAACAAAACTTAGAATTATTAATGTTTAAAATATGAGGTTTAATTTTATTTCGAATGAATCCAAATTTACATAGAAACGGTTCTTATTTATAAATATGAAAATGCCTGAAACATATAAACAAACACATACAGAACATTGTTTTTGCTACAATAATTACATGATTATAATTGATGCGTATCTCAAATATAACTTCCAAATACTTAACATTGAACACAACTCAAATAAAATGTTATAAACATGATTGGAAAATACAATTCACATGTTTACATGCTTGCATACTTTACACGTTGTTATACTGCCATTTATAGACGCAATACAGTAGGCATTTTTGAATAAATAAAGAAGCAAACAAATCGCTTATTGCCATAACCGGGCAACAAACGAAGAGAGTACATCAAGGTTTTATGCCTAACTGGCGTTTGTTTTCTGCATTTAAATAAATAATACTGACTAGAGAATAGTCCAAAGAACTAAGTGCCTTTGTGTAATAGTAAGCTGCAAACAATAAGTTAATCCCATCGTCGTTGTTAATGAACCCAACCTTGATAAGAGCCATATACATCAGAGTAATCTTCCCGAGAACAAGGGGCCAAAGCCCGATATGTTATCTATCACTCATTCCGTAACAACAGAACGGGTGCTTAGGACCTACTATGTTAATCAATAGCAAAAAAACGTCAACCGCGACGAAAAAAAAAGTTCATCTATACATTCATTAAATTATTCAATTGTTTTGGGAATTTATTTATTTATTATTGTATTTTTTTCTTTTTGTTATTTGTTTCCGTCCAAGTATTTGTTTTATCCATATGAATTGCCTTTGAGTTTACTAGTTTCATTTTGATATTAACTTTTTAATATTGAACGTTTTTAGGATCGTTGCAAACAAGCATTTTCAAAAGTAATATAATATTAGATTGTATTTTACCTTTCAACTCTTTGTTCTTGGTTTATACAAATCTTTAGAAGATTATTAAATTAAGCCGCAGTTATATGCAATTGCTTAGTTTTCACTCACAGCAAAAGACATTTTGTATTATTTAATTAGTCACTTTGATAAGAAAGTCATCTTCTTATCCGGTACGATAAGTGGTGTTTGGAAGGAGCAATTGTTTACAAAGCCTGATATTGTCTGTATAAGTTCAGTATATTGGCGTGTTCTTTACGTTTCTAACTTTACTCGGTTTGATTGCTGAAACAAATTATTGTGCCTGTTTTTGTACAGCACATAAAGTTTGGAAATAAGCAGTTACTGTAATATTGTAACAAATCCTTAATATAACAACAAAAAAAGAAATAAACAACAACAACAAAAAAACACTACAAACTGGAAATTTTATCTACTAGTTTAGTATCTTATTAACGTTGTCACCTGATTATAAAAATTTCACTGTAAACTGCATGTGTTTAAGTGACAGTATGCCCATCCGAGAGTAAATGGTGAGTGTTCTGGTAAAATTAAAAAAAGACAGAACATAGCCGATATCTAACAGGTGTCGGTCTGAGTTAAATGCCAGTCAAAGTAGGTGATGTTTATCTGCTGAATAATTTTATAAAATTCCAACGCAGTTTTCTCAAAAACTTGCATTTCATAAGCTATTCCAATTGTTCAATATAATTTTTCTTCGATTCTTTACAAATACACTTTACTTCAAAAAGACTGGTTAAATGAGATACTATGGACATTTACATTTTTGTGTATTTTTCTTCTTGTTGTGACCTTGAAATCACATGTATTTGACCAGAATAAATGAGACAATTGTATGTGAAATGATATTTCTATTTACTTGATGTCTTCTGTTAAGTATTCTACCAAACTATAAACTTTACAGTCAAATTATTCAATTTCATCGAAAGCTAGCTCATCTATCAAACAGAAGATGTATACAACATGTGTTACTTTATCAGAGGTATAACGAAATTAGTCATTTGTCTTCTTGACAGGTATTGAATATATTACATAAATGAACGATGTTTACGTCAATCATCTCTATTAACAACTCTTTTGTTTTACACTCTTTGCTAACCGCAAGGTGGCAATCTGTCAATCAACTGACGGGTTTGAACTCAGACTCCTGGCCTGCAAACCAAATGTCACAATGCATCATACCACTGAGCCAAAAATGCCACTTTGTGACCCAGATTCCAGGTACTGTAGGCATCATAATTGAGATAAGGTTGGCTTCTAGCTTGAATACTGTAGCATATATGAAGTAATATAAACTTAGAATTTTACAAAATATGTAGATAGATAGAACAATCACGCATAATTGACAATTGACGTATTAACTATGCAGTAAGTACTTAAATGATACTTAAAGACATTTAAAACACTTTTGTGGACATCAAAACTTAAAAAGTAAAAACGGGTGAGCGGTGGTTCCATGGTAGAATTTCGTACACATAATAAGATTAATACTTTTTTGAACAAGTAGACAAACTAATTTTTAACATGCATCAGTGTCATTTTATCACTTTTTATTATTTCATTCTTCTCTTTTTATTTATTTATTTGGATGGGACTGGAGTGAAACTTTGGACTAATTATATACTTATATAAACCTAGCAATTTAATAAAATTAAAAACCCTCGTTAAAAATAAAAATATTTTAGAATTTATTATGTGTTTTAGTTATTTAAACCACATAGTGTCCAGTACTTCCTTAATTATAATAATATAACCTATGGCAACTGCAACCAGTAATAGACTTTTTGGCAAAGTGCATTATGTTAACAGCGGTCGTAAGTTCCTCCTTATGATAATTGACGGACTGTCACCTTTGGGTCAGCTTAATCTACAAAACAAATGAGTGGTTGGCAGATGAATGACACAAAAATCATTCATTTATGAAATGTTATCAATATAAGTCAAGTTGACAAACACCTCAATTCGTTATATATCTCTGATAATGTAACATGCTGAATACAATTTCAGTTGTTTTGATTTTAAACTTTAAATGTTCATACGTTAGTAGAATGTTGTACAGGCCTTGTTATGTGGACAAAGGTATCATTTCAAATACGGCAATTGTTTAATATATTTCGGTCACGCAGCATTTGGGGCCATTTCCATCTAATTCTTATCTTACGTTTTCCTACATTAAATAAATAAACTTTGGGTAGGTTCTTTTTTCCTTTACTGAGCAATGTTACTTTACTCGGTTGTTACGTAAAAAGGTCTTTTATTCTCTTTGATTCTTAAAACTGTTGTTTAAGCCGCCCTGAGTATTAAAGGATTAAACATGATGGAGTGATGAAAGAAATGATGGGTGATGTCAATTATACTCAAATGTCGTAGGTGCGGTTATTTTGTTGTGTCCTTGTTGCATATAGAACCTTTGCTCGTTATTTATTATTAATTCATTACAAGTGTAC
Organism: Ruditapes philippinarum; assembly: GCF_026571515.1. Taxonomy (NCBI): domain Eukaryota; kingdom Metazoa; phylum Mollusca; class Bivalvia; order Venerida; family Veneridae; genus Ruditapes; species Ruditapes philippinarum. The sequence goes on from NW_026858894.1 coordinate 117,744, forward strand.
TTAATGATGTCTTATTTTATTTACATAATGAGTATACATTGTACTGTTTTGTTCTTTAATCGTTATACGTGCATGACCCCTAAAACCTAATATAGGTGCATTGTCCGATAGATTAATCAATAAACAGATAAAATCAGCATTGACATATATAAAGTAAAAATACTTAAGTATGGTGGTATCAATTTAAATGACCATTACATACTCATCTGTTAGGTTAATGTTATAAATGAAGAAATAAAAAAGTGAGTGTTGATTGGGAAAGGTTAGTCTAAGATTTAAATTGAACATGACTTTAAAGGAACTCCTATGTTGTCTAAAATCCATCACATTTGAGAACCATACACAAATCAACTGGGACGCTGTACTCGTAAAAATGTGCAAAATAATAAAAGAATATACCCACAATTAAGTTGATAATGAGTGCCATTCTTAGTCCGACTTGGAAAAAAATATTTCAAACTTTGCTCACTTTTATGTCATTATGCAATCTATAATTAGCTAGTTTTGAAAAGTAATGTGACCGAACGATATCAAACTTTGCATACAAGTGATTGGTATAAATCTACAAGTTGCACAAAAAATCTAAACATTTTCCAGACCCGTATTGTCATCAATTTTCTGTGAAGTCCTTTAAAATCTGATATATATTACCATCAAATAGACACTGAATTGGACTCCTTTGTGATTTTCCGGCATGAAGTGATTGGAAATATATCTTTTATATCTTATTTGTACATATTTCAAGCATTTATTCGTTCGTTCGTTTAATAATTAAATATTGTTAAAACAGTACTTTGTTTGTGCATTCTGTACCCATATTTCAAACTTTGCTCACTTTTATGTCATTATGCAAACTATAATTGGCTAGTTTTGAAAAGTAATGTGACCGAACGATATCAAACTTTGCATACAAGTGATTGGTATAAATCTACAAGTTGCACAAAAAATCTAAACATTTTCCAGACCCGTATTGTCATAAATTTTCAGTGAAGTCCTTTAAAATCTGATACATTGTACCATCAAATAGACACTGAATTGGACTCCTTTGTGATTTTCCGGCATGAAGTGATTGGAAATATATCTTTTATTTCTTATTTGTACATATTTCAAGCATTTATTCGTTCGTTCGTTTAATAATTAAATATTGTTAAAACAGTACTTTGTTTGTGCATTCTGTACCCATAGAATAAAAAACTTAAGTCCACTTTTCAATAAAGGAGTATGACATAAACTAAGACATTTCTTAAATAACAGACACGATCCATCTATGCATCTATCAATCCTTTCATCATTGTTAACCTACAAAAAATCAGAAGCCACAAAACAGTGGAATGAATGAAAGAGAGCTATAATCAAAGGAATAAAAGGACAGTGGCAATTTTAGTAATTGATAGTAACAAATAAATTGACACAGTCAAAGGTTTTCTATTTGATATAAATGTATGCGAGTGCAATAAAAACATTCAAGGCAGCCTTACTAAAGAATTTATATGTTTAAACAGTCAAATCATCCAATGCTTAGAAAATTAGGACTGCAATAATCATCATTTAGTTCTTACAAGTGTATGTCATTTAATATCAAGTACCGCTCAAGCCGGTGCTAGGGGGGGGCGTGAGGGATGTTGCACTTATTCTTTATCCTTTATGTACAGACTTTATCAAACCGAGTCTGCAATTTTCATGTAATGTTGTTGCGATAAATGCTTCCAATGGATCACTTTGTTTCCAGATTTTTTTAATTCACAAAAGCAGCTGCAAAAATTTGCGCCGTACTTCACCTCAGTGTTGTTATATTTTGCTGGTCCTTCGAGATCATTGATGCCAGCACTATTTAGAGTTGAGAATTGAGTATCGTTCAAGCCGGTGCTAGACGGCGTGAGGAATGTTTCACTTATTCATAATCCCTCATGTACATACTCAATAAAACCAAGTCTACAATTTTCATGTAATTGTGTTATGATCAATGTTTCCGAGGGATCACTTTGTTCCAAGATTTTTTCATAATTGTAGTCTTTTTAATAGAAAGATCACTTTGAGTACAGAAATACAATTATAATTCATTGTCATACTTATCTAATATATAGTTCTAAAAATTAGAAGATTTGATAGCGCACCAATGATTGTGGCTTCAGATTACCGACATCTTTATGGCAGTTTATTTTGATTATCAGTGTCTAAAACAATGACAAACTTCGATATCTGGGAGTATTAAATGATTTGAGTGATATTATAATTACTCTGTGTCGATAACATTATTCAAGATGACTTATCTGGTTTTTTGAATGCCGTTAAATAACTGCTCCTTCAAAGCATATAGCAGAGTGGCCCTGTCCAAAATAGTTTCATTCTCTTTGCAGTTTGAGATAATCGTGTAAACTGTCACTTAACACCATAATGCTATGCTGTTTTGTAAGTGCATATGTATGTGAGAATTTATGTGTACTCACTTTGCTTTGGGGATTCCTGGAAATAAAGCTACTTGAAATACAAGGGTTTGTGTTAGTGTAAAATAACATCGTCTAAACTCATTTGCATGCGTTCTGTTCACTTCCTATCCCTTAAAGCATTAAGTACTGTATCTAATGTAAAATCATTTACTCACCATTTACACTGGTAATTTCTGATTTGCTCTAGTCGGAGTTGATCGGGATAGAGTATCGTGTATTCATAATATTTTCTTGAAAATATAAGTGATTTTAAATTCGTTTTTTTATTTCTTTCAGAAACGCATGAAATCATTTTTGAGCTAAGTCGGAGAAAAGAACTCCAAATATACATTTTAATGCATTAATAAAATTATACAGTATACAAGCAACACAGAAGATATAGAGCACAGAGTTTATTTTCCTTTTTATTGAAATGCCTATTTAGTAAATAATACATTCTAGGTTATACTAAATACTGCAAAATGATAAACTATGATACTCTTTAAAGCAACAGCAGTTCTATTTCAAATATGTTTTTGTGAAGAATACAGAAATGTCGAAGTAAGTTAAAGATCGTTAAAAAAGCAATAAAGCGGATGTGTTTATAAAAGAAAAGGAACGAATAATCAAATCCAAAACATACATCTGTCAATGCGTTTTTTATAACGTTATATTGCGTTTATCTATTAGTTTAAACAATATTTTATTTCAATCTAAGATATACACTCAACATAAATACAGTTAAATTACAAAACAGGATTGTGAAGAAAGCTACGAGCTTGTTAAAAAAAACTCTCCTTTATCTATTTAAAATATGTATCTTATTTAAAAGCACTATCTTGGCATTAAAGTAACATTTCGAGATTTCTTGCCTTCGAGAAGGATGGAAGTTTCACTTGACACATGAGTGTTTCTCTACACAATTATAAAATATTGTCACCCTTGACATCATTGCTGTTAAAATTTTCTATATTTTTTCTTTTCTGAATTAAACAACTTGGTTTCACGAAAACTGTAATTTTACTTTATGCATTGATTTGACTATTATGCATGACCTTATTAAAGACACTTAATTTATTCAACCCGTTATTTTTGCACATTGGTTAAATACTACACCTACTGTTTCTGTATATCTTCTTTTTACAGGATATAATACTTGATTTAGCTGGATTCATGTTAACACAATATATAGGTAAATGAATAGGTAAATTACAACATTTACCATAAGAGTTGTAGATAAATGTTTAACGATATTTTTCCTGACTGCCCCGTATATCTTCATTAAAGGGTTTGTCTAAATCTGCTATTTGTGTCATATTTGTTGTGTCACTTTAATGTTTAATGCTATAGATAGCTGTTCTCAAAATATGTGCTTACACCATACTCCGTCTAGTAATCAGAGGTCCAAAGGAAACTGTCTTACACTTTCGAAAATCATATCGCCACCAGTGTTAATGTATTTCGTGGAAAATTTTCCAACACTTCTGCTCACAAAATATGTTAAGGGCAAACGCTCTCTGCTATATCCGTTTGTCAGATTCGTATTGTTTGTCTTAAACCATGTTTTAAAATTCAACTTAAGTCCTTTTAATGTTTCGTCTTAATACAATGTGTCACCAGCATGCCCATTAAATTAAGTGTAATCTGAAACATTAAAATTGGTGAAATTATTATAATTGCAGTTTAATATGATAAGGTAACATAATGTAATCTAATAGTACCTATTTTACCAGCTTTCAAACATATCTAATAAATTTACTTTTAATGGGTTTAAACATATTTATTTTTTAATAATAATGTAAGTTACAATACTACACATCAAACACAAATGTTAAACAAAATCATGATAAAGTGGATTGAATTAAAAGCTCAAAGCGTATTGTAATTCCCTCCATTTTAATAAAAATTGTTAATTTTGAATCTATTTATGCTTTAATATTAAGTCAAAGATTTGACGAGAAAGAAACTGATTTACGAGTCTTTGTCAATTTACACGTTCGGTTATTTAGGGGAAAAAATATCTTTCACATGACATTCAAGGTCTTGATTGCATTAAAAGTCATTTTCGTCACCCTGGTTCAATAACTGATTGACTTCTATTAAATTTAGATGGACTCATTCCGTTACTGCATTAAGGCGAGTATTAGTTTGTTGCAAAAGCTGAATCATTCAATTGCGGAATAACTTGAAAAAGTTCATATATTAAGTAAACAAAATGCCTTTTAATTAATGTATTAAATAAACTTAAAGCCTTTTGCATGGACGATTATTCTTCTTAAGGAGAGTGTCAAACTGTAAACTTGTCATCTTATAATCTTTTCGAAGCTAAATAGCTGTACGAAATAGCAACGTACATCAGGTCAGTGTTGTTTTATTTTAATTCAACATTTACAATCATATTTTGTTAATTAACTATTATTTTGTTGTATATATATATTTATTATTAGCATTCTTGGATTTGTCTTTCATGAATGTACAAACAGGTATCTCAAACCTTTATTAAAATCAAATATAATAGTTCATATACTAGAATATGTTCTCATCATAAATGTTTACAAAAAACAGTCGTGTTTTCTATTTTATTATACATCACAACAGCAGGTGTCAAGTGCCGTTTGGAAGCTGTAAAAATTGCCCCGTACTTCACTTCAATGTTGCTATATCTTTCTGGTCCTTGGTCTTGGAATCAAGCCGATGCTAGTAGGCATGGGGGTGTTGCACCTTTCATTATCCCTAATGTACAGACTCAATTAAACCGAATCTGCAATTTTCATGTATTTTTGTTGTGATTTATTCTTCCGAGGATTCACTTTGTTTGCAGATTATATTACACATACACACACACACACAGTGTAAAGGGAATTTAGCTGTATGATGACAATCCTCTTGTGAATTTTAAATATATACATGTATATTATAGTCACACTCTTACACAAAATTTTGCTTTCAAATATCTTAAAATTGAAAGATACTATTTCGTCTTCACAGACTATCAAAAATAAATGTTGCAAAATAGTTATTCCGCAAAATAAATATAATATTTCATATACCTTGTATAATATGAATTACGATTATAAACATTGTAAAATAAAGATTAAAGAGGTTTTGAAATGTGTTCAAGTGCTCCCGAATATTGCATTTATTGAAATATCCTACCATTATGTCATTATGGATTTTGTCTTTAAAATGTATTTTATTTGCATTACTCGTGCTTCTAAACCAATCATTTCTATTGTTCTATATTTATTTAATCGCAGACTCCATATCAGGATAAGAGTTATTTAAAACTAGAAATTTTCTTTTCTTTTCTCTTCAATCTTTTTGCTCATCTTTTAAAATGATAGTATATAGCTACTAAATGCATATTTATTTTAATATACATTTATCTTTCTTTATGAAACTGATGTTAAAAATTAACAGGGAACGACCCACGATCATGTTGTCCAACTCTTTTATATATTGTGTAAATATGTTGATGAACATAATTAATGTGTACTTATATATGCAATAAAATATCATTAAACTTAATTTAAATATACTTTATTTAAAAAAATCTCTGCCTACGTTATCATGAAGTAGTTTTCAAAGCACAAAAAAACAGAGGATATCTTTTACGTTTGATTTCATGAAGTGAATGGAAATTATGTTACATTTTTTTATATTTTCAATTTAAAACTACATAATTATAGTAAAAATGAACAGTATACTGTATACTCCTTACCATAGAGATTTAAGAACAATCCTTAAGATTTCTAATTCAGTCCGATTTGTTCAGAAATTCTGTTGATTCTATACGAGAAAATTGAACACTATCCGCCTCTCTCAATGGAAAAGACATGGAAGATAGCTAACCAATTAAACTGTAGTATAATGCAAGACGTGCTTTCAAAGAAGGTATTGGCTACGAAGCATTGTCAATATCTCTCTTTGCTTATACTACAATACAAAGGCGTTATTCAATATCAATATGTTCAAGATAACAGTTGGTGCACTTTGATACGGGCGGGTGTACTATTTGGTTTAAACAATATTTATAATCTATACAAACTGTGTGATTATAGAACTTACGTTTTGAAACATGATCGGAAAAAAATCCTTTAACAAACACGATATTTGTTTTGTTGGCATTCCAAGTAAACAATGGCAATTGAAACTCCAGTCAATTAATCTGCTTGTCATTCAAATTATGTGTTGATTTTTACTGCAACCGAACCACCAGACTGAGAACTTTTACAACGCAGACTATATTTTACCGCCTTTGCAAATACAATGAACTGGTCTTGCTATTACAGACTCGTACAGATAGATATTCCAATCCCTTATGGCGCCTTATTCTGTCAACAGGTTAATTTGCAAAGAGATTATCTTTCAAGATGTGATAGAAAAGAAAAGAACGCTGTTTGGTTTATAAGTCAAAACAAAGTATCCAGTGAACTGAGCTTTGATGTAAACGAAATGTTAAGATATGGATTCCATGTATATATGGTGGTTGCGGCCAAGATGGTCAGCAAACAAAGTCGAATAATACAGCAACAGAGCAGATTAGTCTAAAGTATAAGTTTAATATTGCCATTGAAAACTCGTTTTGTACAGAAGTTTATTGTTTGAAATTACAATTTGGATTGAACTCTTATTGAAAGAAGCAGTGTACAATATATTACTTCTCTCTGAAACTTTTATGAACGCTGCACATTCCCCCGACATACCCAGTCTAGTAAAGTATTTGCTGCCTCTCCTCTGTAAAATAACAAAACCAGACATACAAACATTCTTCGTAAAAATGTGTCAAAAAAACTATCAATCGGAACTGTGATATTTGTCAAAAAATAAAACATTTGTCTAACATTCGAAAAAACATACAAATTTTAAGGTAATTTATTCAATTTCCCACAATGCAAACGCCCTGAATACATTGGAAGTATATACGTTTATTATCTTATACTACAAATGCATGTTCTATGATCATCTTATCGTATTCGTTGATTGATTTGGGCGTTCTTTTTCTTCTGTTCGTGTATAACAATTAAAGTAAAGAAATGCTACTTTTAATTCGCTTTTTTTTTCTTGAAAAGGAAATTGGGTATTTCTTAGATGAATTTTGTCTTACAATTAGAAAAGTCATTTTATTTTTCGCTGTCTTATAACCTCCTTAACTATTTCGGTTGACTGGATACCAGCATTTGAAGGTAATCTTATAGGGGCTGAGATATATTAAGGTTGCTGATTTCGAAAACAAATCCCATCAGTGCTATAAGTTTGAATTTCAGCAAAAACTAAGGATAATTTTATCAGAAGATGTCATCCGGCAAGCTTACAGTAGATCAACGAAATTATCCGCAATAAATGCCGCAATAAATGCTTGAAATTACCGGGTTTCCTAACAATTTCAGTGTGACCTCAAGTCTAACCGCCAGATATAAAGAACGGAAAGTATATCTTGCTTATAAAATATTTGGCATAAAATGATTTAGTATAACAGATAACAAACCAATAGCGTCCAATAACGATGTCTCTTTCGAAATAAATTTACTAAGAGCTGAATTTTGTTAATCTTTGAATTATTGAAGCATTTCTCATGTATCTACTTCTTTTTTGTCGGTAGTCCTGACAAGATAATGTGTACTAAGACCATAAATTAAATACATAAAGGATTTGTACAAATGATAAATTAGCCATTCAATAAGCTAGGAAATAAGCTTATAAGAAGTGTACACGTTGAAACATATCTAGCGATTTCAAATATTAAATCATCTCTAGCTTTGATAAAAAAGAAATCGTCCATGCATATCCTATGCTGGCGGTTTCGCTAATTTTAAGTTAAAACAGCTACAAATATCTCAAGCATTTGATTACATTTTTCTATTCATAGTCGATGACATTTTGACTGTGCTTTGCAGGTTAAAGTCAAAGAATCATGTAATTAAGTTGCACACTCTGACTTCTTGGTTATAGAATCACAGATGTTGGATGGGTTATTTGCAATCCGTTAACAAGTTATACAAAATTCTTTGTACATGTGGTAACCATCTCTATAAGATATCTCCTCTTCCTCTTTTCAGTGGTGATATTCTGACGCGCTTTTACTAGGTTTTGATAATTAATTGAGCGTTCGAGCGTTCGAGACATATTTTGAATTGGGGCGCTTTTAAATATAATTCTTGTAAAGATTAAATGTAAATGTGTATTTATGTAATCTTGTTTATAATTCTAGTATATAATTTTAGAAAGCAACTCAGATAATCATGTATCTGACTTTCTGGAAAATGAAACATAAATTTGATATTTTTAGAAAGACAAAGGAAGCATTTTCATTTGTCCTGTTGGGCTCCTTTCTAGTGGTCCTGTGTTGCTGGTTTTTGTTGTTTGTTTTCAAAATTTAATTACAAAATAACAAAAAAAAAATAAAAAAAAATAAACATTTATGAAAAAAGCAAATATCACCTACATTTATTTCATTCGTGATGAGAACAGTATGTAGTGGTTAAGAATTGCTTCATTTTAAAAAATTTCTAATCTATTGAAATGTGCTTTAATACACGTCAGGCAAAAAACACCTTTCTCAAACACAAAAGTAATGAAAACTGGTTAAAATGCAAGAAAATGAGAAATATGAAAACAAAGGTTAAAAGGGACTCAATCGCTACATATTTTCACGAAAGGTGTGGTGGCGGGCCAAAATCAAAAGATTTCTGGCCTACCATCAAGCCCTTCTTATCACAAAAACCTACTAATAAAACAGACAACCCAATAATACTGAAGAAGTCAGATGGGGAACTCTTATCTGACCAAGCCACAGTTGCCAACACACTTAACTCTTTCTATGTCAACATCGCAAAAAACATTGGTATAGAAGAAAATGAACACGACACCTTTATACACCCAAGCATAGATAAAATAAATAACAACTGCCCACAATCACAATTTACATTCAAACTGGTCACTGAACAAGATATATCTAAGTCCATAAAAAGGTTAAATCCAAAAAAGGCTACTGGAGTTGATCAAATTCCACCAAAGGTCATAATTGCAGGCAAACCCTCCCTGGCCCGTCCCATTAGAGATTTATGTAATACTATGTTAAGTCAAGGTCAGTTCCCAGAAAATCTAAAACTTGCCCAAGTAACCCCAATTTTTAAAAAAGATGACCCTATATAGAGAAAAAAATTATAGGCCAGTAAGTATTCTACCCACCATGTCCAAATTATATGAAAGGGTTATCCATGACCAACTCTCGGGTTACTTTGAGGAAATTTTTCACCCTTATTCTGGCAGCCTTCCGTAAATCATATGGCTGTCAGACTACGCTACTAAGGCTAGTGGAAGACTGGAAAAAGGCCCTTAATGAAAACATGTTCATCGGAGCAATACTAATGGATTTATCAAAGGCCTTCGACTGCCTTCCACATGATTTAATTATCCTTAAACTTAACGCATATGGTCTGTCTGATAACGCTTGTAAACTTATGAGCAGTTATCTCCAAAAGCGGAAACAAAGGGTTAAACTAGGGATTATACCAGCCAGTGGGATAATATTATTAAGGGTGTCCCTCAAGGATCAATATTAGGGCCCCTGGTCTTCAACATTTTCATTAATGATATATTTTACTTCATAGAAAAATCCACCCTTTATAATTATGCTGATGATAACACTTTGTCCTTCTGGCATAAAAATGCTACAGTTGTCAAATCTACCCTTGAGGATGAAAGTAATATCCTCATAGATTGGTTTAAATGTAATCAAATGCAGGCAAACCCTGAAAAGTTTCAAGCTATCTCAGTGGGGGTCAAGTCACATACTGAAATTAAGTCATTTGATATAAGCGGCAGCACTATCCCATGTGATGAACAGGTCAAATTACTAGGGGTAGATATTGACTATCAATTAAATTTTGATGCCCAGGTATCAGCCATTTGCCAAAAAGCTGCAAAACAGTTAAATGTCCTGAACAGATTAAGTAAATTCCTCTCTGTACCTACCAGGCTTATCATATTCAAATCTTTTATCAGGTCCAATTTCAATTACTGTCCCACAGTGTGGCATTTCTGTAGTAAAGCCAACACAGAAAAACTTGAAAAACTCCAGTACAGGGCCTTACGCATTGTTTTCAATGATTTTACATCATCATATGAAAGTCTCCTTAATAAGGTTAAATTACCCACACTCCATTTAAGCAGGTTAAAAACAATTGCAATCGAGACTTTCAAGTGCTTACACAATATATCACCTAAATATATTCAAAACTTAGCCAAATTTAAGACCTCTGTTTACAATTGCAGGTATGATCATATTCTAGAAGTGCCTACAGTTCAAACCACCAGGTATGGACAGAACTCCTTTCGTTTTGAGGCTGCCCGGGTGTGGAACAGCCTCCCCAGTGACATCAGAAGAGTAGAAAACTTCAAAGAATGTGGGAGGCTGGTTGGCACCTTGACAGGCCCAAAATTTAAGTGTTCAATGTGTCGCTTGTAGCCTTTTGTTAAACACATGTGTGTCTAACATGTGTTTGTATGTGATTAACATGTTTTTATATGTGCTTTATGTATAGTCTTTAGATGTTGCAAATATTATACCAATAAATGTTTAATGTTACTTTTTATGTGCATTATGTGATAGTCCTTCATTGTTTTGTTTTATGTTTTTTTTTATGTATGTCTTATTTTTATACATGTCTGTCTTTAACTAATATATAACTCTTTTACAGGAATGTACATTATTTGTATTATCAGTTATTTGTTTTATATTGCTTGAAATTATTGTAACTTTTAAGCATGCATGGTGCTATAATAACTTAAATCCATGTATTTAGATGTGCTTATGCTTATAATTTTTAGTTGCTTTAATATCTTACTTCCATGTACTTAATTGTGCTTATGCTTATATTTTCTTTTTAGCTGCTTTACTTTTGTTTAGTTCATATACTATTGTTTGTCAGAAATAGCTCATGAGCTAATGTTTTCTGTTTATATGTATCCGACGTAAAATAAATTTTCTTGTATCTTGTATCTTGTTATACAAGTTACGCTCAAACTTTACTAGTTACAGGCCTCTTTCGCATGTGTTGTGCATGATGCACGGCAAATTATTAATATCACAAGCTTCTAAGAACCTGTTGACAGTAGTTATTTATATAGCGCTTATTATATTATCTTACCGTTTGGCTTGTTTGAATAACAACAATGCATAACTGTTATATTGTGTTAAAGGTTCATCATAGAACAATCTTAATGGTATTGATCTCAATGAGCACAATGTATGACAATATTAAATATCATCAATATGATTAAACTAGAAACATTTCAAACAAATATCATCATGGACAAAATACAGAGTAAGACCTTTTAAAAATAAAAATAATCACAAGCAAACCTCTTCCCTATTGTCCTATCTATTACAATAAACTGTAACTTTCGTGATAATTAAAACATCTTGCAAATTTATTTTTTAAGGTGATAATAAGAGCTTTGCTTTTCACTAACTTGAACTTAAAATACAACAAAATTTTGGGAGAACATCTTCATGCACAATGTCATTTGGCCATAAGTAATTACAATTAACGAACCTCTTACATCATAGAATTTTGTTGCAATAAAAGTATTATTTTCATGTCAATGATGTTAATTGTTAAAGGGAGGCGCATTTCCCTTTAATCTTGGTAGCAGCTCAAAAAGATTTCCATAGATGACCAAACGTACTGTTGTCCAATCGTATAAAATAAAAGAAATGTAAAAGTATAACCTTGTTTACAATATTGTTTTTGTTTCATAAACCGGTTTTTATGTATTTTTTTTAAATAATTCGTTTTCATTCTTTTTAGACTGTGCACAGACACAAGTGAACATAAAACATTAAAACCAAGCATATAAGAATAGCCGCATGATGCTAATATCGTAAAAAAAGGCTGGAAGTAATTCAGGTAATAAAGTTAACGTATATTTAAAAATAAAAGTAATAAATAGAATTATTATTGTTTCATTCATACACTAACTGTAAAACGAAATCTTGTAAATTTAAGTTGTACCTTAAGCGCAAATATATTACATCTTAGTCTGCACTGGTTATATCAGTAGTTTTAGTTGCTGCCTGCAGATTAGAGATTCACTAGTTTCAAAACATTTTGATATAATTACATATGGTGCAAAATCTCATGTTTCTTAGTTAATATCAAAATTTTCGGAATAATGATTTTTTTCATGTAATATCATTCATTTGTACTAATACAGCATCCATATCAAAGGCATACATTATGCTATTATAACTTAACATTTCATTACAGTATATATTAACTATTCATCTTTACATTTACCCTACTTTGAATGATAATACAGTATTTTAAATTGTCACAATACTCTACCACAAATTAATCAGACAGCTACTATTGTTGCTTTTTTAGTTAGTAGATGTTTGTTGCAATAATTACTTTTATCTTTCTAATTTTGTTTTTGTTGTTTTCATTTCTTTCCTTGGGAATTTCAAGGTTTTCACCCTCGTCAGATTCCGCTTAAAAAGAGGGAACACAGTAAAATGTGTTCTTGAATATTCGAAGTTAACTAAAATGTTTATCCTCTTTAGATAACTTTAGCCACTCCGGTTCACTTATTTGCCTTCGGTACAGTAACTAGAATTGTAAAATGAGATTTGCCATACACTTTTGGTCCGCTTAGCAATGGTCTTTTGTCAGACTTATTCCCCTATATTCAGTTTTTATTATTACTGGCAATATTTGCAAACGATTGGATAATGAAAGTTGGAAGCTGTTTCGGCAACATATTGAGACTGTTTTCTCATGCATTTTTCTCTCATCTGTCTGCAATGATGGAAATCCATTTTTACCACACATATCTTCCATTTGGAATTCTGAAACTGGATATATATCAAAAGTCAATTCACATGACTGTTTTTAAGTATTTAAACAAATGCCTAGTGTACAGCGATTGTAAGTGAAAAACAGTATTTCAACAATGAGCCCTGATCATCCATTTAATATTTGTATATCGATGAAAATAGTCAAATAAAAATAAACAAATCCTGATTTCAATTGGTTTTTATCTTCTATTACTTTGTCACTCGAGTGAAAAAGTCTTCTTCTGTATTCTTTAATATTTTAGCTTTAAACATTAATAATACAAGATATAATTTAGTGTAAGAACTGCTACTCAAACGGTTATTGAAACTTTATTTTTGAAATTGCAAAACAAATAATTCCAAAATAATTATTTAGAGGTAAAAAAACATATAATAATGACAAGACGTATTTACTTGACATATAAGTATGTTTGGCACTGATGATATACAAGTGATAAAGGCGAGTTTTCAAACAAACTACTTCGATCTTCAAAGAGCCATTCCTTCCTTTTTAACAAATGTTATTAATCATTTTTTATTCAAACCCATCACTTTGGTGGGCTGAATTTGGATTACTGAATCAACTGTGAGAGAAAGATGACCATAATACTCAATGGCAATGTACCTTTATGTTGATTTGACACACTAATTCTTCTGTATATTAAGTATTTATTTAAATACCATATTCTCATACACTAAGTTATACAATTGTTCTTACTCAAAATCTCGAAAAAATAAGCATTTGTAATCTTTTTGTTTTGTATGCTTTAGTTTTTCTTTCTTAAACAATGTTTTTCTCAAATATATCTCTAGTTTTACTTTAAGCCTACTCATTCAAATAAAGAACAAATAAACCCAAGCAATGTTTTTCAATTTTACGGAATATATCAAGTTTGTTGAAAAATGATATATAGCATACGGAAGAGAATCTGGTTTATCTGGAATACAAAAAAAGAATCTACATAGCTACTGACGAACCTTCTGTTGTAGAAGAGGCTAAGCAACTGTATATTTTGTTACCTTTTTTCGAATTCAGTACTTTTTAAAAAAGACATTCATTTATTCACATGTTAGTTTCATATTGCAGATGATACACAAATATATGTTTCGTAGTAATTCCAAATTTAATATTACAGCTTAACCTGGAGTGAGACATTAAATGTTTGGTGACGAGACGTCTTGTGATATAGTTTAACATTCACAAACATGACATTTTTAAACGCAAATAAATACAACTTCGATTTTGTATCAATTACTAACTAGTTTCTATTTTGTTGATTGTACTTTTTATGTAAAATGATAAATATTTAAAGAAAAATAATGTGATTTAAGCGGCATTTTGCTCATTTTATTTCTTTGACATATTGTGCTGAATTAGTATTATATTTTTTCAAGTAATTGACTATTATAATGTTAAATGACCAACTAAAATTTCTTAAAAGTTTTAGTCAAGTGTAAAACATTTTCAGAAGATATAATTGTTTTTAATTTGCAATCTGATTTCTGATGAACAATCGTATATCTAGTAAAAGCAATGACTATCATGAAAAAGAAATCATATTTGTTTTTAAATCAACAATAATAATTGTCACAGGTGTATTCATGTTTTCCTTTGTAAGAGGTTATGTAGGATTACATTACATATTAAACCAGCTCGGGCTATCATACATGACTGCAATTAACTATAAATGTCTCAATGAAAGTTCTTTACAAAATTATTGTAATGACAAAAAGGTGCGGATTATAAAGTGTTTTATCTTTCGTCACGGAACTTTACTCAGCAAATCCTTTTTAATAAAAGCCATTGTAACTGATTTATAACATTAGAAAAATACATGGGACATACAAGAAACCAGATGTTTGAAATAGCTTCTCTGTTTGGAATGGCATTGATATAATTATGATATTATACCCATCATTCCTTCCGGTACACTATTGAAAAGGTTTATCAATTTACCAAAATCGCAGACAGGAAAATTTATGGAATACAAAATAAGATTGTGCACCGATGTTCTAGACGAGCAAATGTTTGCAGCATATCATATCTTTTTTTCCTTCCCTACATGTAATGATTTTGATCCAAGCTTTCCAAATATATAACCATATTGGAGAACGCACTTTGCAAATTACAACGTTAATTATCGAATTTTATTCATAAAATAATTATTGATGGCTTCATTGATTTGATAGTTAAAATACGGATAGAATACTTAGCATTTACAAAACAATTGAAATCTTTTGCAATGTTGTCGACAATTTCAGATATAAACATGAAAACACGAAAGTGATTAGTTGTTTTTGCCGAATCAATTATTTATTTCTTTAACCAAAAGTTATAAAGAAATCAAGGAATAACCCAAAATGGAGTTTTTTCGTGTTTTGATGTTAAGGTTCCTTTAATTGTTAACATGATAAAATCGCACCCAATATATTTCAGCATGTAATGGTTTCGTTAGCAGATAATTTAATAAATTATTAATTAAAATCAAAAAATGTAAGTAATTTGTTTTGTATCTATGCCATGAAAATCTCTTTCGTTCCGAAATGTCATGAACACAGTTAAGATTACTTAACAAAACCGACATTATTAAGGCACCGGGCAATACTACTTGGTGGAAAACCTTTGATGACAAAAAGATTAAACATTACGTAAAGCATCATGACATTAATAAATATCTAGGTAAAATGAAACTTGATCTAAAACCGTGTAAGTTTCCATAGAGAGAGAACCGAATATTTTGAAGGCATTGTACGTAAAATCGTCAGCATTTTCCGGCTCAAAGATTTTTAATGAGTTCTGACCCTTGAATAAAAAATACTTTTTTGGTCTGTTAATGATTCTTTTGTTTCCTGCTTTACAGGAGCTTCAATATGCAATTTCTTTTTTCAGGCAAAATATTGATCACTTATCGTTCTTGTTTAATTTCAGTATCAGTATGCAATTTAATTTCTGTAAAATATGGTATCAATAGGTCAGTTATCACAGCAGGAGCTATAATTATATTTAAAAAAATCTAGTCTTCGCTGCTTGAAGAAAACACCAACGATCCGATTACTGGATACCCAAACCAACTGCTATAATTGGTCCTACATGGGGATAATAACTTTGACATGATATGTCATATGTAATATCCAAATTTAATAATCATTACGTGAATGAATTATGACCCTCCGATTTGTTTTATTACGTCTTCATCGTCTCAAAATTGGTGAGAACATATAAATCGTGATATATATGTATATATTATGAACGTATCTACCGAAAAAAACAAAACGTTCACTACTTACACGCAAAAATAGTATTTATAAAAATAAAGAAATATGATGATTAAGATGGTTGTTTCGCTGTTGTTTTCTGTTGTTTCGTTGTACGTTGGATTTTACGTCACACCAACACATTGCATATCATATGTTGACTTTCCAGCTTTTCTGGTAGAGAAAGACCTCAGATGGCCTTCCGTGCATTATTTTAATCACCTCAGTAGTATCACATAAGTTAAGTAAGCTAGCTAGATAGCACAGCCGTGAGTGGAAAGTGGTTTGAAGTCAATGTCCTTATCCACTGTGCCACTGACAGCCCTAAGATGTTCTGTAGAAATCTTATTTTGGAAACAACATTATTGAGACTTTTGTAATGCAGCGTGTGTGTTTATACAAATGTGTCTTTGTTCAGTTGAAATAGGTTGATTTTGGTTTGGTGTGTTCGGTTTTAAATCTTTAACTATAATCAAAATAAATAAAGCCCATTTTTTTAATTGTTGTATCTAAGTAGCTCATTTTTGGCATCATTAACATATTTGATGATAATTCGTCAAAATATTTTATAATTCATGACATGATTATTAATGACCTGTGAATAATATCTTACCACCTTAACTACAATATGTTCATGGCATCTTTCTCTTCTACGACATTTTTTTTTATCTAACAAGTATGCAATCTTATTGTAATATTGGTAAAATATTTGTAATAATAAATGATTAAGACCAGGTTCAATGAAACCAATTCCGCTATTGTTACTTATCAAATTTGTATAAATCCTTGTATCAGTAACAAACAATAAATTATGCTGTTGATTTTTTTCAACGGTCTGTTAGGCTTCAAATTGAAAGATATGAATTGTTAAATATAAAATATCATAATTACAAGTATATAAGTATCAATAAGCCGTATTGGGATTTTATAGTGGATACAAGTACAAAATAAGACCCGTATCTCTGTTTAATTTTTCCACCATTAATTAAAATAGCTTGGAAAAGAATCATAGTATGGAGGAAGTCAGATTTTCCTTGTCCATTAATGTTTAAGATAACTGCTTAGTACATTGTATTCATATGTAGGGTAGTAATACGCACACAGTCTAAAGTGTCTTTAGAAAGATAACAACATTAGATTCATACCAAACTAAAATAACCATAAACAATAGGATTTCCGTTTACATTGCTAGCTACTCTTTGAAGTAGTGACTTTCTAATAACGATCTATGCCTAGGGTCATTAGAAAAACAAACAATAAATAAAACATTGAAAATGCAATATCTTGGTAGAGAACACTCTCTGTATAACTATTGAAAGAGGCTGATAAGATATATATTAAAAGGATATACAGGTATAAATGGTATAACAATTCAAACAGTGTATTTAAATACCTATTTAAAAGCTTTAAATCGTTAGTTTGTAGAAGAAACTACTGCTATTTTCTGCAAAGTTATGTAAGGAGAGTTTAATTTGTTTTTATTTTCAGAATAAAAAGTTAATGTAAGTGCCATATGTTCATATATTAGTGTTTCAATGACATAGAACAACACAATTTCTCAAATTGTTTACAATACGTGTTTAGCTCACCAGAACCGAAGGTTTAGGGTGAGCTATAAGTATCAGAGGGGGATGGTCCGGCGTCCGTCATGTACTTCTTTGAAACTGCTGGGCAGATTTACCTCAAATTTGGTCTGTAGCATTCTTGTGACAATCACATTTGAATTTGCTAATGTCATTCCACTTGGCCCCTTGTAAGGATCAACATAGCTAACAATAGAAACACTTTTTTAAACACCTTCTACTAGTAAAGTAAATGATGGATGATCACCAAACTTTGTCTGCAGCATTCTTAGGTAGTCTTTTATCAAATATGCTCATATTAGTTATAAAAATAGATAAAACTTTTATCGTCTTCTTCTACTGAACTAAAGGATGGGTGGTCACCAAACTTTGTCTGTAGCATTCTTAGGTAGCCTTTTATCAAATTTGCTCATATTAATTTGACTGGCTTCTTTTAGGGGCCGCTTTAGCTAGACCTAATCGATGGATGATCGGCAAACTTTGTCTGTAGCTTTCTTTGGTAGTTATATTTGCTCATATTAATTTGATTGGATCCTTCTAGGAGCAGCTAAAGTTTAAAAAAATCGTCATCTTCTACTGAACTAATAGATGGATGATCACCAAAGTTGTCTGTAGCATTTTTATGTAGTCTTTTATCAAGTTTGCTCATATTAATTTGACTGGCCCTTTTTAGGGGTCGCTATAGCTAAAAAGGGGGAAAAACGTTTCCTTCTTCAGACCTAATAAAGGTTTGATCGGTGACTTTTATTAAATTTGCTCATATTAATTTGATTGCTCTAATTATCATAGTCAGTACACTTAAAACAGCCAACGGCAATAAGCGACATGTTATCCCGGAAACATCTAAATGACAGGTTGACCCTAAAAATAGAAGTGTTTTTGCCTATTTGATAAATAATGTGTTTGTTTATTAATGATACTTCAGAAGCTCGTTTTTCGAAACAATATGTTAATAAATCTAAAGAAAAGCTTTATTAATCATCCCTAATCGACATAGATAAATTACACTATACAAACTTTGAATGCCATGACATTTAATCCTTTCCGATTCTTTAAGTTATGCAACTTCGTTTGAAGAAGATTTAAAATAACTTTTTTTATTTGAGAAATGATTAATATCGGATGTTCATAGCCAAACTAAAAACTATTAACATACAAAATAAACATTTCTATGAAACGTAACAATGCTGATTTAAATTACTACTTACCTTTTGGAGCAGACCGCATTGATGCATCTCATTTACGAAAATACGTTCTTCTTCTCTGACTTTTGATTTCGGAAAGTAAACATAGACATATTTGATATAGTTTCTTCATAGTTGTTTGTATCATTTTTTAACGAGAGTTTTTCATAAATGCTCATTATCTTTATAAACGATGTTAATAATTAATTTAGTAAATGACCAAGTGTTTGAAATGTCATGTAAAGGAATACCTAAATCCTGATATTGTCGGACTTTCGGTGTTTAAGTTATTATAACACGGGGGATGAATCTGAAAAAAACACCATTATTCTGTGAAATGTACGACAATGCTAGATTAATGGCTTCGCTTGTGAACTCAATCAGGTTGCATCAGTCCAGATGATAGACGGCTGCACCAATTATGTAACCATCCTTTGAGCTAAGTAAATTTAGAAAAATAACTTCATGTTCCACTATTTTGAAAAATGTATTTGAAAATTTCAGAATAGAATTGAATGACTTCTTTAAACCTAAAAACTTCTGTGGATTTGTAAGTTCACGGCGAAATACCTTCTTCGACGTTTTTAAGAATATATATTTTACATATTAAACAATTTTCAAGACGACTTGCTTTGCATGTTGAATGATATAATCATTCATTTTTTTATTTTCTATTTGTCTTGCAATTTATCCAACGTTTACTCTGGCATGCGCGTTTGCTAGTGTAATGTCTATATCAGATCGTATGTGTTGTTACCAACTATGACATAACATAAAACTAAATCATATAACATATTGATATGTCATTTTGTATTATAATTGGCGTTATCCATCACCCAGTGTACATACCAATATTTGAAATGAGGTAAACTTGTACAGGAATAATTTCTATTTTTTTCATTCACAACTGTTTCAAATGTCTTTTCACTCTGATGCCTAAGCTAGAATTACACACCTATTTAAACGAAACCTCTTCGCAAACTCTGGTCAGAAATTCAAACGTGTGCTTGCATCTAACAAAAAAATTGCTTATATCGTTACGGTGTAATGAACAAACCAGCTACAGAATTTGAAAATAGAAATAACCTTGAAACGACACCCTCCTACACCTCCACCACAAGGCAGATTATTATTAACCTAACAAATGATATTTCCTGTACAAAAATAGCCGAATAAGATGGTCACCGGGCCTTAAAGGGAAGTAAAATTTTAAATCAGCATCTTCTCAGCAGCTCAGACGAATATAATAAATCTCAGTAGGAATGATCCTTGATTTGCCCTTTAATAAAAACACATGTGTATATATAATCTGCTAAGCAAGATCTTCATTGAAGCTAACATTATTATACAAAACTTAAAACAGCATGCTTTTAAAAAGAGATAGAAAATAAATATATCTGCTCTGCTGAATAAGAATGTACATGTACTTACATAGAGAAAAGTTTAAATATCAACTCCTCTTCAACTGCTGGGCAGACCTTGATAAAAGTCATTACAGAAATAGCAATAGAAATAAGCATAAAACGGCATCTCCTTTCTAATCTGTGAGTAGATTATAAAGGAATTTAGTACGAAAATCATCTTTGATGCTCCCTTGCAAAAAATCGCCACCTTAAACACATTGTTAGAATTTTATTGAGATAAAAATATTCTGTTTTTAGAAAATAGCTGCAGTAATTATCCGCCAGAGCATTAAAAACTTTTAATGACACATCCTGGTCACATGCTGTGTAAAGTCTGATTTGCTAGAAATATCTTAAAGTACTGTTGCACATAAAAGGCTCAAACTGACACGATCTGCTGAATTTACAATCGGACCTTGAAACAGAAAAAACTTTCAAAAGACATTTCAACTAACTGGCAGTTAAAAATTGACGAAACTCGACAAAAACGTTCCATAAACGATCCTTTTCAAAAACATATATAATCAATTATATAAGTATCACAGTCTCTAGAAGAAATCTAGCATTGTAGCTAAAATTAGATTTAAAACAAGATTGCAATTGAGAAAAATGCTATGCCACCGCATTAATACAACACTAAATAGTAGTGTAGGAACAGATTTTTTTTGTTTCTTTACAATTGAAGATTGTCATAATGCATAGATCCCTGACCTATCTAATTCTTATTATCAGACTAGTGGTTAAATCTATTGTTAATCCAATGAAATATCAGAGTAGGAATATATCAATGCACTTGAGTCTAGTGAATTTGGTGATGAAGGTCATATTTCACACAGCCTAAATTTCATGACTACATCAAAAGACAACACAATAGACACTTTGTCAAAATCTAGGTCAGCTGGTATCAAAGATCACTTTACATCTTAATTTGTGCACATGGTTCAAATTTCATAGCTATACATCAAAGGACAAGTAGGTCACATCATCAAAATCTAGGTCACCTGATACCAAAGTTCAATTTTACAGCGAAAACTGTGCACATGGTCAAAATTTCATTGCTGTACATCAAAGGACAAGAAAGTAGGTCACTTGGGCAAGGCAAAATTTTGACCCAAGGGTTTAATTCCAAACAATCTTGATACAGGTCCACCAAAAAACTTTTCAAGTCAAATATCTAAGCTGTAGCTTTCTCCCATTCAGAAAACATTTGTTTTATTTTCTGTTTTTACTATGTGTACATAATGAGAATCACTGCCCCCGGGCAGGGCCAATTTTGATACCAGGGGAAAAACTTGAACAACTTTGGTAGAGGACCTATAGATGATATTATATAGCAAACATCAAAGCTCTATGCCTTGTACCTTCAGACAAAAATATTTTTATTTCTTTTTTACTATATGAACATAATGAAAATTAATGACCCCCGGGGCAGAACCAATTTTGACCCCAGGGCTATAATTTGAACAATCTTAGTAGAGGTTTACTTCATAATGTTTCATGCAAAATATCTTAACTCTAGTCTTTGTAAATTTAGAGAAGATGATTTTTTAAGTTTTTACTATATACATATAAGGTAAACCTATGGCCCCCGGGGGCGGGGCTAATTTTGACACTAGAGGCCAAATTTGAACAACTTTGGTAGAGTACCTATAGATGATATCATTTAACAAATATTAAAGCTCTAAGCCTTGTACCTTTCGACAATAATTTTTTTTTATTTTTTACTATATATATATATTGAAAATCAATGCCCCCCCCCCCCCCGGGGCAGGGCAATTTTTACCCCAGGGCTATAATTTGAACATTCTTGCTAGAGGTTCACTACACAATGTTTCATGCAAAATATCTAACCTCTAGTATTTGTCAATTGCTAGAAGAAATTTTTTTAATGTTTTTACTATATACATATAAGGAAAACCAATGACCCCCGGGGCGGGGCGAATTTTGACCCCAGGGCTATAATTTGAAAAATCTGGGTAGAGGTCTACCGCACAATTCCTTATGCAAAATATCTAAGCTCTAGGCCTTTTGGGTCTTTACAAGGAGGTATTTAAAGTTTTTACTATATGTACCTATAGTGAAAATCAATGAGCCCCGGGGCGGGGCCGATTTTGACCCTAGGGCTATAATTTGAATAATCTTGGTAAGGGTCTACCAGACAATGCCTTATGCAAAATATCTAAGCTCTAGGCCTTTTGGGTCTTTACAAGAAGGTATATTAAGTTTTTACTATAATTATGTACATATAGTGAAAATCAATGACCCCCGGGGCGGGGCCGATTTTGTACCCAGGGCTATAATTTGAACAATCTTGGTAGAGGTTTACCAGACAATGCCTTATGCGAAATATCTTAGCTCTAGGCCTTTTGGGTCTTTACAAGAAGATTTTTTAAAATTATTCTGATAATTCCTTTTGGTTGCCATGGCAACTAGATTTCTGCATGGAATGAAATTCTTTGAACAACTTTGGAAGCCCTTCACACAAGGATCAATCCTGCCAAGTTTGGTTGAAATTGGACAAGTGGTTTTTCACAAGAAGATTTTTTATGTTCACTATATAATCTATATAACACACAAACACACTAACACACACATACACAAAGGTGAATCGCTATATGCCACCGAATCGCAGATGCTGCGGTGGCATAAAAACAACATTAAACAACATCCTCTCTAAAACCGGTGGAAAGAAAATAAAAAATGTCCGCTCTTCTAAATAATATAGCAGATCGACGGAAAATACATTCAAATAATATCTCCTCAACTGCTGGGGAACCCTTTGGTGAAACCTAATAATCCGTGTATAATCTTCCAGAGCTTGTAATCGAAAAAAATCTCCACAGCTTCAATGAAGATAATGATGAAACGAGAATGATACTTGGGAAGTCATTTACAAACAATAACGGTCCCTTTAAAAACAGTTTGCAGGTAGGGATACCAAGAGACCACAAAATGAATATATTCTAATGATATTTCTATCTTAACATATGAGTGCATTTTAATATAATTCAGTCTGAAGATCATTCCTTAATGGTTTCTTTTAAACATCGAGGTCACGTCAACACCTTTGAAACCTTGTTATCCTTACATAATTGTTTTAGAAAATAAACTCGTTCCGAGCTTCTGATCAAATTGCCCGCCAATGCATAAATATAATTGACATATTCTCCTTAATTTCTGTATATTTTTGATGAGCAGGAATGATCTTTAAGTGGTCTTGTAAAAAAGGCTCAAATAGGGATAAACAAGATCAACAAGGAAAGGCGGCCATGATCTGATAATGAGCTTAAAAAATACATTTCAAACAATGGCAATACTTAGATCAAAATCGAAAATAATCTTTGATGGTAAAATAATATAATTGTTATGTCTGCTTAACAAGATCGCTAGGGAGATAATTTAAATTAAAAGGAAGCTTTAAACACATCCCTTCAGAGCTAAAAATAGAACTAATTTTCAATCTCAACCTTTTGGCAGACAGATCTTGATAAAATCCAAAGTAAGTCGTCCTTTACAAAGTACCGAAATAATTCCGGTCTGTTTAACATGTGACTTATTTGAATAACAGTTGATGTGAAAACATTTTTCTTTGTTCCTTGCACATATGGACATCTCCGCCCTAACACCTAAGTTAATTTTGATGTAGATTTAAACAAAAAATCCTCGAAAGTAGCTTAAACCGTCTCAGCATTTTATTTCCAACAAGATCATATTTATTAAATGCAGTTTTGAAGGACTCATCCTCCTTAAATGCTTTGTCAGAAATTATCTTTAAGTGGTGGTCCTGAACAGATGAGTAGGTAAGTGTGAGTTATTCTTTTATTGTTCCTTGCAAAACTGTCGGAACGACATTACCATCTAAACCCTTTGACTGATGTTATGATTTAAAACAGAATAATTATTGCGATAATTGTCAGAAATAACGAAATAAAATCTCACTAATAACAAACATTTGACAAAGGGTAAAAAAGAAATAAGAAAAACGACATCTCGTTGTTCAATTAGATTTTAATAAAGTGTGAATTAATTTGGATTAATCCCTTTAAAGTAAAACATTTATAATAGTTGTAAAGTTATTTCATGACACTTTCACCTCAGCTGTAAGTAGATTTTAATGAAATGAATGAACAATAAGTGGTCATTAAAAAAATGTTTCACTCTGATAGGAAAAAGTCAATTGCCTGAAAGAATGAGTTGTTTATTTTTGTTATAACGGAATGAATTGCATGATGTGTTTTGATGGAACACAAAACACCAAACACCAACCAAAACCGCTTATCCACTTTTAAGGACGTTTTCGGGAGTTTTCATATAGACATATATTAGGCAAAATTTAAACTGTTCAATAGAATTTCTTTAAACTTGGCATGTTGTTAGAATACGATAACAGAAACATTTTAAGCGAAAATAAATTGGGGTCCCCGTTCTCGTTTTCGAGTTATCTGCCCCTGAATCAGACTTTTCTACTTATTTGAGGTCATTACAGGGGCATATAACTTATACATACATAAATGAATTTTTGGTTTTACTTCTGGATTATGTTTTTCTTTTTATTGTTTAGTACAATACATAAAAAAACATGCAATTCCTTACATCGTTTTTGTTAATTTTTTCAATGAAAGTTAGGGTACTTTAAATTCTAAACAAATAGGCCATTTTTTAAGAAAAAAATGCGTAGGTTAAAAGAACAAGTGGGGATAAAAACTACCCACTCTAAATTTGTTCTTGAAATTTTGCATATCAACTAACACGGAGGTAAGCTTCATGAAAATAAGAAAAAAAATGTAATGTTTCCCTTCATTGTAAATTATCTGCCCTTGAATTTAACAAAAAAGTCCAATTCAAGGGCAGATAACACTAAAACGAGAACGGCGACCCCAATTTTTTCGCTTAAAATGTTTCTGTTATCGTATTCTAACAGCATGCCAAGTTTTAAATTAAAGAAATTCTATTGATCAGTTTTAATTTTGCCAATATGTCCACATGAAAACTCCGGAAAACGTCTTTAAGACCACCACATCCAGTCCCAATTCTTTATTATGTTATTTTTTTTTGACCCCACTTTTGAGACCTCTGATTCAAAGTCAACACCTACCTAGATCGTTAATGTGTTGTTATGTTGTTAATATCTGCTTGAATGCTCTGAGGCATGACACTTGATTTCATAAGGTGTCAAAAATACCTTATATTTTTGGGATATTGCATGAAAAAAAATGTGAGAAAGGAGATATTAGAGTAGTTTAATGTTGATTTAAACATATTTTGCGAAGAATTAATTTCTAATTTGATCATCATATAATAATTAATATTGATATCAGACCAAATAGAATTTGATTTTAAATTTCTTCAAAAATATGTTTTCTTTCCATCAGATATAACATTATATTGTATTTGCAGGTTAAGTTACATATTGTTTGTCATACAAAATGACTAAAATAGACCATGGTCATAAAGTGTGTATTAAATGATAAGAATTTTAACAATTAAGACCACCCCGCAATTAAGACCACTTTGTTCCAGTTCCGATGGTGGTCTTAATTGAGGGTTTTTACTGTACTTTATTTCGTTCTGAATATTATTGGAAATTTCAAAGATCTAAGCGTTCGAATTCTAATTTAAAATTGAACACATAAATATTCTTATAACTGGATAATAATTGAATCATGTACAGAAATGTTTGAAACAGAAAAATATATAGCCTGATATATGGTATGTATATGGTATTTATCATTGACAGAGGCATTTGGGCTGTATGATTGTGAATAGTAGATTATTTCTGACAGATATCGATTGAGTTGAGATCCACTCTAAGTAAGCGACGTTTTCTGCTTAATTGATGATACTACAAGCGATCAAAACAAATCTAATAACAAATAAGAATACACTTAAAACTAAACAATGCATTATTTGATATAGGATGTTTGTGTTAGAAAGCGCACCAAATTACAATAATTCTTAATTTATGAGAAGAGTTCACCTTTTTAACCAAACAAAGGTATGAAACGAGATCATCAAGGAAGGGCGGCGTTCAATGAACGCAACCCCCACACGACCAAGCAACTCAGGTCTACCGGCAAAGGGCTCAGTAGGACACCAAACAAAAGCAGGACACGTCACAATGCAAAGCACTGACGGGGTTAAAACGAACTTGTTGAGATGAATACGGTATGAGTCTCAACAAGTATGTGCCATCAAAAATCAGAAAACCAAATCAGTCCTATTATGAATAAAAGCAGTAAAGTCACTCCAATAAACATTATGACAACACCTCATCTCAAAACTTGACAATTCATTAACCTATGCCAATTTTCTATGGACATATTTTTTCTTCTATTCATACAATAATACTTTCTTCCAGACACCCCCCCCCCAAAAAAAAAAAAAAAACAAACAAACAACATCGTTTATTAGACACTATGAAAATTTAAATGTGTTATTTCGTTGTTTGTCATATAAAAGTAGCAATACATATGAATAGGAACAAACAGTATAAAAATGAAAGAGTGTTGGAGAGTTGCAGTGTATAACCAAAATAAATGAAATGATATTGAAATTTTCTTGACGTCGCCTGTAAAGATAATCGACCAATCTATGAACATATACAGTCTAATTACTCTCTTAAAACGAAAACTTAAATGTCTATCAAATGTTACATGTGTTACTTTATCAGAGGTGTAACGAAATAAGTAATTTGTCTACTTTACAGTTATTGCAAATATTACATTAATGTACGATGTTCACGTCAATCATCTGTCTAAACATCTCTTTTGTATTGACGTTTTTGCTAACCTTAAGATGGCCATCCGTCAATCATCTTAAGGGTTTGAACTCAGACAGCCGGTGTGCAAACCAATTAACACAATGCATCATACCACTGAGCAAAAGTGCCATTCTGCGACGCTGTTGCAATGGATTATAAGTATAATAATTGAGGAAGGGTTGGACTCTTGATTGAAAACTGAAGCACATATGTTTTACGTAAGAAAGAAAGAATAAAACATATGTTGATTAATAGAACAAACATCGACGCATAAACAGTACAGTTACCAGACGAATGTATAATGATATTTAAAGACATTGTAAACGTTTCTGTTGACATTAAAGATAAAGAAATAAAACCCGGAAAGCTAGACAACATAAACATTATTATATTTATCTATCCATGTATTTATTCATTTATCTATTATTTTATTTATTTATTTTTATTTGTGGGACAGGAGTGCAATCTGAAATAATAATATACTTAAAAAATAACAATTTAATAAAAATAGATACTTAAGCTATCTTCGTTTTAAGTCAAATTATTTTTTGTTTTTATCATATGTTTCAGTTTTTTAAACTGAATAGTGTCCAATACTACCTCAATCATTATAACTATAACTTTTTGCAACTGTAACCAGTAATGAACACTTTTGGCTGAGTAGTAAAGTGCATTATGTTAACTGGTTTGCAAGACGGCGGTCGTGAGTTCTTATCTAGGATAATTGACAGATTGCCACCTTGGGGTCAGCTAAAACTTCAAAATAAATGAGTTGTTTACAGATGAATGGCACAAAAATCATTCATTTATGAAATTTTATTGATATATTTCAAGTTGACAAACGACTCAATTCGTTACATCTCTGATAATGTAACATGCTGAATGCAATTTCAGCTAATTAGATTTTACTGTACATTTTCACACGTTGGTTAAATGTTTAACTGACTTGTTATGTATATAAAACTTTCATTCCAAATACGACAATTATTTCACATATTTTGATGACGCAACTTTTATAGTCATCCCTACTAATTGTTTCCCTCTTATTTCTACCTGACGTTTCCTACATGAAATAAACAAACTTTAAACCAGTTCATGTTTTACTTTCTTTTACAGAAAATTTAGCAATGACACCTTACTCGGTTGTAACGTAAAAAAGGTTTATATTCTTATTATTATTATGTAACCTCTAACAATGACAGATTTACCATGATGAAAGTGATGAAAAGATAGATGGATGGTGTCGATTATTGCCAATTAAATGTCTAAAGTGTTTTTTTTTTGTTGTTCCCTTGTGACATATAGGTCCTTTGTTCGTTATTCATGACACAAAATAGATATACTGTTCTTTAATCGTTCTACTGTATTATACCTAAAACTGCATATAGGTGTTTGAACTGACGAACGAATTAAAACATAAATACAATGTAGATAAAATCCGCATTGACATATAAAGTACAATAAAAAACAGACAATAAATAACGTAACATAAAGTTGTCGTTATTTTCACAGTACAGTTACTGTTACGAACATGATATTTTTATAGTTGGATTCCTGAAATCTTATATTTGTTTCTTTACCTTATATGAGAGAAAAATGACTAGAAGTCTCGGAAAAAAAACTATTTGGACAATTCAGATGACAGTTAGGTAGTGGATATATGTGTCGTGTAATCGTGTATTTATGACTGCCTCGATAAAAAAAGCCAACGACTGGGTCAAATCCTCTGTATTTAAGCAATAAAGTGTTAGTCGAGTCCTTTTTAGAAATCACTTTAAGGATAATAAATCAATAAAATGCACTAATAGGTGCCTTTAACTTTTAAAATTTCATACGATAGGTTTGTGCGAGCATGTTCTGCTAGATCTTTTTATTACAATGAAAGTATATCTAATGCGAAAACGGTCATGTGTTAAATAGATATTTACAAGTAGTCGTAAATATTTGCCGAATTGGAACTTTATGGACCTAATTAAATGGGATAAGTCGTGTTTCTTTGTCTTGGCCGCGCCATTTATGCAAGTGACAAATTATTTAAGGCGATGTTCATTTTATCTTTGATAATTATTTCAGGTTTAAATGCATATGTTTATGTGGTTTTTATGTCTAATGATGCTTTGTGGAATTTAGAAAAATAAATCTGATATATTCCAAGCGAACGGTCAACGGCCTAGAATCTTTTAATCGGTTATGGATTTTCATAAAATATGTTCGTCTTGGGTATTTAAATTGATACTGCTAGCATTTGTGTTTTTATGCACATTCATTGCAAAGTTTGGTAAGTGAAATACTTTTGCATTTTTTATTTCTGAAGTGAATTTGAGAATGCATCACAAATATAATTATATCGATCCGTACAATCATAATACATTTTCAAACAGTTAATTACCCGAAGCCGTATTTTCACAAAGTGGTACTTCGAGCAAAGTGCATTCAAAATTAAGCAGCACTGTCATGTGTAGAGTTATAGCTAAACTGTTATTATATCAATAACACATGAGTTTGTGGGTAACAGTAAAAATATCATCCCGAGGAAAATACTGTTACCCGAGGTGTAGCCGAGGGTAACAGTATTTTTACGAGGGATGATATTTTTACTGTTACTCACAAACCCATGTGTTATTTATTTTATTACCCCGAACAAAAATACTGAGATGATCTGAAATTGTCAACTAAATCTAACTGTAACAAAAATAAACCAAGAGTAACAATAACTAAACTGTCCTTACCTTTTAAGTTTTAAGTGTACTTTACTGTAGGCCTACTTGAGAAGTTTTCTTTTTCTTTTATTCTTTAAGCAAGTGATGATATCTACAAATCATAAACATACAATAAGCTAGGTTTTATTTAGGAAACAAAACACTAACCCATTTACATGGTTATGATCTGTGAAATCTTATCCTTCTGTTTCGAGATTATTCTTAGCACGGTTTTTGACAAAATAACGATGATATCCTAAGTCTACCATATATGTATCGTTTCACTGATTAAATTTGTTAAATAATCCTTTGTTGCATGTTTAAATCGTCTGCATGTTCCAGTTTGACACATAATTATTTACATTGCAATTGCTTCCGTTGAAAACGGATGTTCACTTTTTGACTATTCAACCAAAAGGTATTTTATACGCGAAAAGCACACCAGGGTGCACACAACTAAATTTTATGAGTGTCATAATGACTCCCGAGGAGAAATTGATGTCCTATCGGGGTTTAAAGTCGAAAATAAGAATGAATAGAGAAAAAAATGGCGGCCATTTTATTTCATTTTATGTAGGAAATAGACCACGTGACCCGTTAAAAAATACTGTTACCTATGTAACAGTACAAAATTCTTAGTCACGTGGTACACTTGCATTAACAGTAAAAATAACTCCCAGAGGGCTATGGGAAATTAGCATTACGAAAAAAGTGAGGGGTAATAAACTTTAATGTTTAACACTCCATTAAGCTACATAAATGCTTTAAAAACTTTATTCTTATAGACATTCTGTCCAGTTATTGTTTCCAACAGTTGGTTGTATCATTGGTTGGACATTGGTTGTAAACCCCTCAGTCTTACTATATTGCATTTATGGTGATTTTGTTTGGAAGTCAAAATACCATTTTTTAAAATTCTTTTTGTAACTTCTATAACGAATCATTTGACATTCACTGTATCTTCCTTCAGGTGCTAAATATCTGACAAGATATAAATCAATGTTTGAAACATTATTATAAAAAACATTTTGGCACATTCTTCGAAAGGTCAAAATGTAGTCGTAAATTGCCTTAAAATGAATTGGCCCATTATGTAACATCTGTTATACCATACATTATATGTTGAAAGTTTTAGGTGACAAAACGTATATGGATGTTGTTAGTGGTACGATATAAATGATCCCATATGACGTACCTTTACATATCAGTTAATAAGATTAATTGTTCTATAGCAGAATAGTATTATTAGTATTATTCATCAAACAAATGTTCATACTAAATCACAATAATCTCTATCAACATTTCCAATTATTTAGGAAATATTTTAAGAAAATACCAAAATGATACAATTGCATCTTTTAAGACTATCAGTATTTTAAAATTCTACGGATATTATGCCTATTGTAGACCGAACAACCTTAACAATTGTACCATATTATTCAGTTCTTCCCTTGTGGTTTTAAAGTATTCAATTTTTCCCTATGGTGTAAAGCTTTAAACTTTTATCATTATCGTTAAGTGTATGCTCTAACTTGTTTTACTCTCAATTATCTTGTTGTTGTTTTTTTGTTGTTGACGCTTGTACCTTATACGCGGAAGCTGATTTTGCATATTGTACTCAAATATTGAATTCTGCATTCCATGAAAATTCGACAAAATCAATCATAGCCTGCAACATTTTTAGGTTTCCTATTTGATATTCATTGAATGTTTCAATGTTATTATATTAATTTTACTCTCTTAATTAACTTCTTCTCCTAATCACATTTTTAATATAATGGCTTAAATCTTTTAATACGTTATGAATACTCTTTTTTTGTTATATCAAGAACGTTTGTGTAATAAGAAATTACAATTTGAGAAGATGTTAATGATTTGAAATAAAATTATGTACTTAATTTAGGAATACATTTTAAAAGCTTCAAAGTACATGTTACCGATGAAAAGCCGAGAGATGACCGTAACCAAACTCAAGTAGGTCAAAGCAATCGAGTAGACGATATACAAGAAAAACAGTAAGTTCGGAAACTTTATTGTTCTTATAAAATAATAACATTATTCTTTACATCTCTGGGAAAGACATACTTTTGTCCTCCTGTAAGTCAACACTTATCTTCTATAATCCACTTGTTTTAGAAATTAATGAAAGGAATCATAACTATAGATTCTGAAATCTTATTGAGGTGTTTTTATTTATATCGTATTTGAAGACGAGCTTTTCAGGCAATATTTTGAAAGAATAAGAAATGTAATATTCAACCAACAATTGGGTAATTTTAAAGTTTTCTTTTCATCATCAAAGGTAGATGACTTAGAAGAAACTAAATAGAGTCTTTACGTATTAATATACCTTTCTCGTTGTATTAACCATTCATTTGCTAAAGAATAATCATGATGACCCTTTGTCAACCAATTTTATCTATTCTGTTGAATAGAGTATTAACATTTGAAGAAAAAAACCATTACAAAGCTTAAAGTGTGTTATATATTAAATTTGTATTTTGTTTGCAGAAACTTCCGCCTTTACTTAAAGAATTCAAATGCCCTTGCTGGATCGAAAGCAATACGTTCGATTCGGCCACGCGGGTGAGATGTTTACCGTATTTCTATCTGATAGGAATGCCAAAATGCGGTACAACAGACTTTTTAAGTAGAATTACCTATCACCCATCAATTTCTAATAAATCTAAAAAGGAAACACATTGGTTTTCGAGGAGACGGTTTAACATTAACGGTAACGACATCTAGTAAATACAAGTTTGTTTTAATTTGATATTTAGATATTTCTTCTACAATATACTAGTACCTTAGGAACAAATAAGACTTTGGTTTGTTTCATAATAAGTCAAATACATGTGTCTGTTTTTGGTTTTGAATAATAAAAAAATCCCTAAGAATGCCTAAAACGAATGAGCCTGTTATGGAAAGTACTGGAAAATGCAAGCTACCGTCCACGCCCCTATGCTCCAGCGTATACAGAATCCAACATTCAAACATGACAATGACAGTTAATACAAGAAGCATCCGTAAATGTGTTATCATGGTCACACCGATACTTAAGAGGTCATATGACGAATTTGCATCTTTATTTGCAGATAAAAACCTCGTGTGCCCTTCGGGAATTATTTAAGGCACTAGCGGACACATGAGAGAGGAACTACGGACTTTGCATTTTTCTATGTTGATATTCTCCATACATGAAATAGTCAAAAGTCGCTGATAGAATTCGAACCCACGATGAAGAATGTTTTTCAAAATTAAAAAGAAGATGATTCATTTCTCTAGTGGAAACATTAGAGACATATAATTTTGTTTTTATTGTGGAACTATAAATAGCATTATAGGATTCGGATTGGCTAAATATAATGTACACAGTATTCCAATTCAATATAAAATGTCTCACCTCATTAGCTAGGTTGAAGAATATTGGTGGAAAACTGTGCATCTATTATACAATGTCTCTCGAAACGCTGTTTATGTCTGGTCTTTAGTGTCATCTAAGTTTGCACTATATATTTTCGTCAGTTTGTGTAAGTTAGATATTCCCTTTTATAACATAATGCAGTTCTCCGAAAAAAATACAGTAGGCTGACGGACATGTGATCTAAAAGTCAACGTGTTTCATTTACAATCTTCTTTATACTGTAAAACCCATTTTGAAATGAACAGTGAGAAACATGAATACGTTATGGTAGCATTTTTGATTGGTTTCATATAAATTATTTGAATTAAGATTGTTATTCAGTAAAGAAATTTAAATTGACTAAACCGTTTCTTTCCAGTGTATTTTGTCATATTTAAGGTGATTTTAGTATTGGGACAACACAAAATTGTTAATAAATTTGACTGGTCAGAAGGGATCAAACCCACAGTTTACTCTTGCGAATGTCATATATAATTTGAACCCAAACTCAAAGATCATATTCTTGTTAAGGAATCCAGTGAAAAGGTTCATCTTTTTAAATTTATATAATCTACAAGTGCAGGATTGTGCGAGAACAAATGAAGTAACATTTTTATAATATATTTAAATAAATAACAACCACATAACAAAACCTTAACTAAAAACGATAACAATTTAATAGTAAAAGACAACATTTACGTTGTAGGAAAATAGATTTCTATGTTTCAGAATTTATTCAGAGTACTTACATTTTGGGAATGGGAAGACAAAAAGTGCTAGTGATTTTCACGCAAAGATCAAAGCCGCCATACAGACACATTGGTATTGTTTAAAGAGGCATTGCCTCCGATACTGCTCATATTTTTATGTCAGCGAGGTAAGTTATATGCTTTAGTACCATAGATTGAAATATAATGTTATATTGTTTTTGCACACACATCTTCTCAAAATAGGTGATTGTGTATACAACACAATATTAGCTTTTTTTAGAATTTTGAATATTGACCGGTGATATACATGTATGTTTAATAAATAAAAACGATTGTTCAATGTCTTACATCATGCATTTTTTGTCAAGGGAGTAAGGCTTGAAGTTTCAATATACCACGTGTACGTAGAAGATTACTTTCGTGTCTTTCCACGAGATCAAGTGCATATCGTAAAAACAGAAAACTTTTCTACGAATATGCAAGCTGTTGTTGCAGATGTCTTTAGGTTTTTAGAAATCGGTACGTAGAACGAATTTTTCAATATTATTAATTGCAAGTATGAGGAAAATTAAAGATTAAACTTAAAAACTTTTTATCAGAGATAAATTGTTTTCAATTTTCACTGAAATTTGGATATTAAAGCAACAGCAGCAGCAGCAGCAGCAAAAAACAAAATGAAGAAAGATAATACCATTACTATCTTTGCATTTTACAGAAAATTCGACGGAGGAAATAATAACAGCAATTTTGGCTCTTGGTATGAAAAAAGGTTAACACAAAACAGTACGCTCTACATGGTCAGTTGTTGCCAGACACTAAAGAACTTTTATCTAACTTTTACAAAGCACACAATAAGAAGTTAAATGAGCTTCTTCAGGTAGACATGGGGTTTGATTAATGATTTCCAATGATCAAACGGTGAATTTAACAAAAAAAAATAGTATATGCATCTGTTAGTTTGTATGTGCTTTTGCATAGATTATATATGTCAGGAAAAGGAAAATCTTATCAACACATAGTGAATGCAACTTATAAAAGCAGAAGGAGTATTATATAAAATCTACAAAGACAACGTGAGGATAAGATAAGATATTTTAAAAACACCTGAAATAACTGTTTACACATGTAATCTATTGACTTTGCATCCTTGCTATAAAGTAAGCAACGAATTATATATGTGAACGATGGTACACGTCAGTATTAACTTAGTTATCATTGACAATTATAGTATTTGTACCGCATCAAATCAAGTTTTTCATCTTTATCTGGGTTCTGTGAAGTATCATCAGTAGACAAAAGACCTGAATATGAATAATAATTAGAGGCTCATGTTAGTTGATAATCATATTAAAGGCATATTCATTTAATGGTATGTGAATTTCAATGTAATACATGTTTTGTAATACATGTATTAATGTCAAATGTTTCTATAAAAGAATATGTGTCGATGTCGGTTGAAAAAGTTAGAAAAATGCAAAAAAAAATATAATATATTATTATACAAACATGCATTTTTTGTAGCTTTCGAATAGTTGCAGTTGCAATCTTTGAACAGACTAACAATGTAAGGTTGGTACAGTGAATTTATTCCCACTTAGTCTTAAGATAAAGACATTGAAATAAGAAAGTTGGAGTTAACAAAAACAACCTTCAAAATATGAATATCGTACGAAAATTCATTTTAATTCAGTTTACACCAAATATGGAATTTCTTGAAAACAAACGCTACTCTAAATACAACAACAAATATGAACTGATAGATAAGGGTTTGCAAAAGATAATGGTCCAGAACAGTCAATTAAAAATATATTTTGCGATAGTGGACAAAACGGTAGGATTTGTTAAATAAATCAAAGCAATGGACACATTTTTTTATAAAGGAAATAGGAGTGACCATCTGAAAACATACAAACAACAATATTATATGAAATTAAAGACTTAGTTTACCATTTTATGAACATAAACTACATCTTTTAACTGAAGATGTAGAGCTTTTGCAAAGTTATATCAATACAGTACGATTTTGAATGAATATTGAATGTACTTAATTATTGGACCGAACTATACAACACAGCTTTAATTGCATCTTAATTTTGTTTACAATTTTGTGCTTTGAATTTCTAGACACAATTAGGCGTACTAAGTGGTTTAATACACATTGTTCTTGGAATTTCCTGTAAAAAAGGCAAGTACTGACATACATCCATAAAACTGTTTAAAGATAGTCGGCACTTTATTTATTCAGTGAAATGAGGAAATGACGAGGCTTTGGGAATAAATTAGATTGACAGGATAAAATTAATTTTTGATTAAAGTGTGACATACCCATATCGAAAATTGATCTCAGATTTTTATAACATATGATTGCGAGTGGATATACTATTCTAAAGGTCATTTTGTTTAAAGATTTGAAAAGCTTTGTTTAAAACTGTTTTTGTCGATATAGCTATTTTCATTGCATGGTTCTAATATGTTTTCATGGTCATTATTTGTCCTTTGACATCTGCCCGTGTCCTTAATTTGTCGTTATTTTTCTTCAGTTATTATTTCATTTTCAAACTGTCCAAGAAGCTTCGTAAACATTTGGGACCTTTTATGAAAACAAACAAGAATACTGAGGAAATGGTTATATTCTTACTACTTTTAAGAGTTAAGGAGTTGTGTGCCTTTAACTTGTATCGAACACTGTTTTATGTTGTTGAGATCCGATGTGTGTTTAAGTATAAACAATATTTTAAAGAATGACTATAGAGCCATGGAAAGGAAGAAACAGGGGATTTTCATTCCTTTTAATATTAATACATATGATTTACTGGAATACTTTTGTATTTGCGGTCACTGAAAGCTTGATTCTATAAATCTATACTACTGTATGTTGATATCAATTTTATCAGGCTCGGCTGATATTGGCAAAAGAGCTCGGCAAGCTGTATTTCACTGTATACAGAGAACATTCCGATGTTTGTTTCTTGTAAAATTATGCATGTAAATTAAACAATGTGTACAGTAGAGCTCCAGTCCTGTTACTTTTTGAACAACCCTCGTAATTGACAGCACATGTAAATCAAACTACAGGTGCTGGTAACTACGAGGGGCATATACAAGCCATCTCAAATTATAGTTATAATCTACTTGTAAAACGATATAAATTTATAAAATATAAAACTAGATTTATCGAATGTATTGAAAAAATACAGACTATGAAAAAGAAACACTTCTTGCAAAAACAAGGATTTTGGATAAACAGTACAAGGTGTGAATAAAGATATTTAAGAGTATATAGTTTTGCCAGTGTCTTAATTTTGGATATTTTGTCAGCCCAATTCCATGTTGTTGCTAGGCTAGATTAATGTCTAGTGTAACGACAACAATCCTAAGCGGGCTTTGCAATATGTATGATGTCAATTAACTTCTTGAATGATTAACTTTAAATAATCTTGAATTAAATATATTATCATTTATTGCGCTTAATGCATTTTTTAGTATTATTATTATTATTATTATCATTATTTTTATTATTATTTTCATTTATGGCTGAATGCGACTAGTTTGTACTCATTTACAAGGAGTAAAATAGTATTTGATACTGTAGAAAAGTATATAAAGTTCATGACATTTTTTAATTTGGAACATGTTTTCAGCTCAATAGCATTTTATTGCTAGCATAAACAAATATTTGGTGCAAAGGCACCGATTCTAATCATGTTTGGCAGTATAAATGAGGTTAATTAATTGCTTATTACTTTTCCTAAACTAATAACGAAAGCTATCAATACATCATGTACTATCATATATTGCACACACTATTTTAGTTTATATACTCATTAAGGTTTGCGTTTTGAATAATTGTCCAAACGATTTGTTCTCTTTTTGAATGATAATCATAAATGTCTCTATCCAAATCAATATCAAAACGTTTCAGTTGGCATGTTAAGTGGCAAACCATTGATTGTGGGTCTTAATCAAATCATGTGACGTTTTACTTATTCTTGTGACTAGCATGACCGTTGATCAATGTTTAAATCGTTTACTTGGCATGATGAGTGGAATAATTCATTCGTCTTTAATTCTTAAACATTAAGCTTTGTATATCTTAAAACATTTTACAAAACACGTTTAGTGATATAAACGTTAATTTCTGCGCCTTTGATGTATGCCAAAAGGTTCAGTAGTACCTTTAACAAAACAGAACGTTTTGACATTCATCAAAGACTAAGAAATGTTTATATCACTCAGCATGTCTTGTAAAATGTTTATGTACAAGGCCTTATGTTTAAGAATTAAACAAAGAATAAGTCAAGACAACAGATTTATATAATTCCTTCCTATGGTACTTATGTTGTTTTTAGATTCAAAGCAAAATACAAAAACATTTTCAATTGATGAATTATATTATTTATTTCCTAGTAGAAAAAAAGAATAAATGAAATAATGTATATAAAATATGGGATCTCGGATCAATAGTGACGAAGGATCTAACGCATTATTAGATATTCGAATTCTACTAATTGATCTAAGAAATGATTTTTGCAGCTTTGTTTAATAAACAATTAAGCAAAGAAAACATACAACAATATAATAATAAAACAGATTTATTTATAGATAAGTCAACCTATAGTCTAGATTGAATGTTATTAAATTTAATATAAAAGTTTATGAACAAAGGGCATTTTGAAAAATAAAAAAAAATGAATGTGTCAAAAGCTTGGGATTTTTTTACAATTATTTCCTTTTTTTGGGTTTCCCTTTTCCATTCACTTTTTTTATGTTTTGGGGTCTAATTTTGGGTAAATCATGGTGCACATGATCGACCGTTTTTAAAAATTATCCTAAAAGGGCACAATTTCTTAACCCCAAAAAATAAGTAATATTTTCACAAATTTATTTGCCATTTTCGGGCTCAAAACGCTTGGGTTTATAAGATATGCAAAAAAATAAGTCGTTTTCTAAAAAAAAAATTTTTAACCCCAAAAATAAAATTTTTTAAACAAAAAAACACTAAAGGGATATGTATCCCAAAATAAATCTTTTTAAAAATTTATAAAAAATTGCTTCAATATCTACCTTAAACAAAGTGGGAATGAATGATAACATTTGTAAACTTTGAATATGTTGAAAAAAAAACTTCATGAATGAAAGATTTTCAGGTAATTCTTTACCTACCACAAACTGTCATCCGTCAATTATTCACATTTGCCGGCCTACAACCTTATAATTTTAATTTTCATTGGAAGTTGAAATAAACAAAAAGTTTGGATATAAATTTCCGACATAAATGAAGAGGAAGATAGAAAACTTATATATTGTGTAAGGAACACTGTCATTCACAGAAACATCTTAGTCAATATAGAAGACATTTTTAATAAACCAAGAATCAAACAAACTGCAAATTGTAATTACAGAAACAAATGAGTCAAAGAGAAACAAGCTATTCTGTCAAAACTGCCTTCGTTTTCTGCGCTTTATTTAATATCATTGGTTGGGAAAATACAAAAGAATTAACAAGAAAAGCATTGATGCAAAGCATCAAAGGCGACGCCAAACAAATTTGATCAACTTTTGCACCTAAATACTTAACAAAAGATGTTGTACTTTTATAGCAGTAACCATTACATGTGCTGACCTGAGGCTAGGCCCAGTTAAGTTGAAACTTAAACCAAAAAGGATTAGACCCTGTCTTGCCAAGATGCCCAAAGACAATTTTTTGTCAATAAACAAATCTACTAATAAGAGAGAAATTTCTTCCGATTATATTTTTACCAGATACAAGATACCTGAGTCATCAGCATAATAATTAAAAGCTTATGTTTAGGCTTGCAGACTTCTAAACCCTGACTGAAACTGATTGACCATGACTCGAACCCTATGACTGTCAGAAGATCAAACTGAGCCATCCGCCGGCTACACATTTTCTCTTTAATATATTTAACAGTTTCTAAACCACAACATCTTTCTCCACTATATTGATTTGTGTCCTTGAATTCCTGATGTTTACAGAGCATAAAGAATTAAACGCAGGGTTATATGCAGTCACAGAATGAATTAGAAAAACTTTCAGCTTGACCTGAACTCGAATCTGTGACCCACAGAATAATGTACCGCGGCTGTAGCGATTGAGCTATCTGGCCGCTTACACATTTTCTCCCCTAAATAGTGAACAGTTCTTAACCATGACAGATACTTTTAGATTTTTTAATTAACAGGTAGTTTACAGAGCATAAAGAATTAAACTCAGGGTTATATGCAGTCACAGAATGAGTAAAACTTTCAGCTTGACTTTTAGATTTTTTAATTAACATGTAGATAAATTCTTAATTAAACAAATAAGAAAAAACTTACATACTCATAGTCTTAATCAAAATAACAAATTATATATTGTATAATTATTTTTACTGAAAAACGGCTTATACATTTATTGGTTGTGCCATTATTTATAACAGGTCAATTTGAAAGTGAACATCTGTAATAATACAAGTATTGTTCTAATACATGTACAATATCTATTTTTTGTAGATAAAAAACTAACCTTTTTTCTTTGATAAGAAATTTTATGGAGGCTGATTTGTATTTTGCATCAGGGGGCACCAGGCGAAAACTTGAAAATACAACAAATGAACCACTTTGTGGTAGATTTTATTTTCATGTTTTCATCTGGCGCCCGGTTACTTTTTGTACTTTGTTGGTTTTCATGTGGCACAAATCAACCCACTATAAAAATTTAGTGGCACAGACTTATTCAAGTGCAAGCTAACATCTACTCTAAAATGAAAAGTCTGTAGTTGGGTTGACTCTGGAGACCTGGAGGTTGAGACTGGGGTGTCCCTCCATTACAAAATAGATAAACAGAAGCTGTCCTTTTCAAACTATGCACATTTAGAAAAAAAATTGAATAACCCAATTCAGAATATATTTTTTGAAGACTTTATGAATCTATATTTTGCCTTGATCCAAAAATTTAAGGACATTTTCTTTCCTTAAAGGCCAGTAACTGACCTACTAGCACAAAGAGTGTGGAATATATATCTATTTAATTGCCATGCAACTGTTCGGCTTAGAATTGCCACCAGGAAAACCCCTTTGCCATCACTAGTAATGGTTCACTAATTAACCCTCAAATCCGGATAGGTCATTATTTAACCAGCCAAATTCTCACAAGTTCAGAAGATAAACCACAACACCTAGGCTAAGATATAATGTATAGTATAAAAGTAAAAAAAAAATCTCAAATAGTCTATATCATATAATAAAGATTGAGTTGGTGCAGTGTCTAAACATTAATTGCATATCTCTTACAGTAACAAATATTGTTCCATTAGCCTTTTCTATAGAACTAACTGCATATACATTGTATATCAAGTGTTTAAAATTGATAACTTCAGGATGTTATCCTCTCTGTTGCAATATATGGACATGAGCACCTATATGTATAGCTTTAATTTTCCAACTTTCATTTTTACCAATAGTTATTTTATTAACAGTTTATATACAAACACATAGAAAATAATAATTAGTTTCACATAGTGATCAGAAGATTCCTGTAGCAGAATACCTGTAGGTATGTACTAACTGAACAAACTAGAAAAATCCAGTCTATACGTTATATAAAGCCAGTAAAAAATCTATTAATATTCACTGCCCTGGGCCTTTGATGACCTTACAACTGGTAAATTTTATACAACAAAAATAGTAAATAATACCTAAGACATAAAAAGAACAAATAATTTAGTAAACATGAGTTACTTCCCCTTAAAATAGAGAAAACCTGAAACCCAAAAGAACACACTAAACAGCAAAATTATGAAATGTTGCAAGCTCAGTTTTATTAAGCCATGCAAATTAATGGTAAAGTATTCATAAAAAGTTAGATGGCCATGTGACAGCAGTAATTGCAGAAAGTCGGATAGCTTTCAACATCCGGATACTGGTACACTTTGTAAAAAACAATCATTCTGTGCAATAGATAAACGTAATATGGATAAAATCAATAGGATAATCGTTTACAACAGTTCCATTATCAATCTTAATACTTATTTGCAGGTTAACGTTCATCTTGTAAGAAACTTTTGAAAAAATATAAATGAATGAAAAAAATACGGCATCAATGTAGACCACAACGATATTCGAAATCCGGGTTTTAGTATTGCCAATAAAGCTAAGGGACAAGCTGTTAAACTGAGCCTGCAATTTTGTGAAAATAATACCACAATGCACATGCTTTTTACATAAAGTTATTAAATACAAATATAACAACATATTTTTTTTACTTGATTTTTACTAATCAAAATAAAACTAATTAACACAACATGACATTAACTGCTTATAATAACAGCTCCTTCCATAGGCAAAAATAAAAAGCATTCCATAAGAGACGACGCCGTTCACCGGCGTCGCCAATAATGACAGCAAATGATAAATGTCATATCTCGATTAATATTTGATATTTTTTTGTTTGGTTGACTTGAATAAGAGAGGAATTAGTATTTAATCGGAAAGAAAGTTGTATAAATGTTAAACGCTTCGAAATAGTAATGCAAGCACAGCATTACCGTCATTATGTATTTGTGCTACTTATAAGCTCAATAGTTCTGTCTAATTTACTTTTCATTTCCTTAAGAAAAAAAACATGTCGGCTTTCAACAGGAACTTAGTTTAAAACAAAATTAAATGCGAAAATTGCGAATACATAATACCTTGAAAATATCAGGTAACAAACTACGTTTAAATAAACTATTGACTGTGTGTGACCAAAAACATCATTTTATAGGATCATTTCAAAATAAAGGGTTTGCTGCTATTCTAGGATGTCCAGTAAACAGCAGTTTAATGGAGAATAAAAAAGCCACTTGTCGCCCTGCTAGTTTTTCCTGGCTCAGGAAATACTATGACAAGAAGGATATTGAATCATTAACAGGTATTATATATTTCTAATTTAATCTCATTGCGAAATAGTGTTTAATAAATGGCACACATGAATAGCGGACAGAAAAGCGCAAGACCAGTTACACTATATTCCCATATATGATATTTTGGACCGTGGAAACTTAACACTACAATTCTGTTTATGTATATGTGCAAAATATTAACAGCTGATAGGTTTCATAGTCATATCCTGTTTTGCAGAATAATTCAATCACAATAAAGTTTTCCTAAAACACCAGTGCACATATGCTGACAATTCGATTGTCATAGCAAAAATGTATTTAACATACTAAAATGAAGCAAATATATTTGGCATTGCTTATTAAGAATTCATTAACTTAAAAGAATGTCTTTGTTTTTCTTGTAGGCATATTAGTTGCAACAAACCATATTTCAAACACAATGCTCATCAAGCGGCTTTTCAGTTGTTATCAAAAACTCATGCAACAAAATTTAAAGCTGGGGGCGATGATTGTAAGAATTTGAATGTAAAAATCTAAACTTACTTTAAAGCGATTTACATAATCCGAAATCCGTATAAAGCTATGTTAGCCGAATATAACAGAAGTAATAAGTTGCAAGGGACACAAAACCTTGATTTTAATGGCAACTTACTTCGG
Source organism: Ruditapes philippinarum (assembly GCF_026571515.1). NCBI lineage: Eukaryota > Metazoa > Mollusca > Bivalvia > Venerida > Veneridae > Ruditapes > Ruditapes philippinarum. The sequence goes on from NW_026858894.1 coordinate 161,549, forward strand.
AGGAAAGTAAGTAATAAGTTACTTTTAAAATTATAGGGGTTTATATTTGTTAAAAAAAGAAACGAACGACAAGAAAATTAAACGCACAACATTGCGTTTACCTTTCCAATGTTGAAACATTGGCAAGTAGGATTTCAAAATATATAGAAAATTTTTATTCTACTGAACATGATTGTTTGTAAAAAAAAAAAAAAAATTGTTTGGAAAATAAAATCAAATAATAATATGGACATAGTTTTCAAAAAATAAGGTCTTATTTTAATAAAGTTAAACGTTTGGACACAGGTACAAATACACGAAACGAAAAAATTAAACAAACATTTTTAATTTTTTATTATGTTTAAAATATCCAATTTGAAATTGTTAAAATGGGGAAACGTTCCCTTTTGTAATTGTTTTAAATTTCTAAATGTCGTACATTTAAGGGGCATACATTTCATAAAGACATAAATTGTTAGTTGTAAGGATGTGATGAAGATTATTTTATTTTTGATCTTTTTCTAAACCTAGTGTTTATTTAGATGAGGTATCGTAACTCTTTATACAAGAAATTATACTGTTTCCTATTTGAAGAATTTAGTGCTTCATTTGTTTATTTTATGTTTGGATAAGTAGAATATAAGTTATTTATGTTGACTTGTCGAAATAAAAAAGAAATCAAATCACAATTTTTTTGTATATCAATATTTCAGGATGGAAGCAATTTGTTGAACACGGAACAATACGTTGGAAAGAAACGACGATTTTTGGATAAATTCCTATAAGAAACCAGTTACATATACTTTTTTTTACGAAAAATATTTAAGATTAAAAGATCGGTTCCGAGAGGTGTATCATTTAGCAAATTTTATAGGCGTAAATATTACATTTAAGTGTTTTTTATGTACCTTTAGTAAAATATGTAGAGAAGGAAAAAAACGACAGTTTCCTAATCAGGCAATGGAAGTAGATTTGTTTGATATTTATGATTCAGGTATGCGAAGTAAAATTAACAGTGTTATTGTTTCGACAATGAAAGCAGTATATTTAAAACAGTTAAAAAACTATATTCTTAAAGAGAACTATTAAAATATCACTTTTTCATGTTCGCACGTTTCCTATGTATGATTTGCCTATTCTATGATGTTGATTATTGATGCATTAGATCTAATATTCTTGCGTTGATTGTGTAAACTTTACTGTTTTGTTGAATTGTATGTGTAGTTATCATGTTATTAGTAGATTATTTAAAGCAAGGTTTGATATTTAAATACTAATGCTTTCAGCCAATTTAAAGAAAATAATTTTAACTGTACTGCCAACAGAACAAAAATATAGACTAAAAAAAAAAAATTTTTTATTTCTTTTCGTCATAAAAAAAGCATTAGTAAGGGGAAAAATACAGATGCTCATTGTTCGAATGGGCCCACCCAAAAAATGGGATGAATTTCTTTTAAAACCCTTTTATTCACCCATTTAAAAAAATTGGCTTTTTTTTATTATTAAAAATGTATCAAAAAGTTAATTTTGAGACATTTTAAAATTTTCCGCAAAATTTTTTTTTTATTTCAAATTTAAAAATTTTTTCAAATTTAAAATTTTAAACATTTGCATTTTTTTGAAAAAAACAATGGGAGTTTTAATCAATAAATGGCTTTCAAAATTTAATTTTTCGGGATATTTAAAAAAATATCAAAAATTTTTTAAGACGAAAAGAAATTATCAATTTTTAATTTTACGCAATAACAACTTTCCCGCAATGAAAAAATTTTTTTAACAGAAATTATAAATTTATTTTTTTTTACCCCATCATTATCCTTTTTTGCCCCCCACACTTAAAAATTCCGAATTAAAAAGAAAAGGGTAAGCAACAACCTTTTAGAATTCTTTTTCAAAAATATAAAACCCAAAACGAAATTGTTTTAATTATTTAGGTTTTACCAAAAAAACCCCCGGAAAAAAAACTAAAATTTACGTTTATTTTGTTTAGCAGATGTATTTATTCTCGAATCATTATAAATGTGAAGCAATCCTCACTTCAAGTTTGCAATTTGTATATGAGTACGCAAGTGAACTATAAGTTAAAATTATTTTCTTTAGTTTTACGAATTTTTATGATAGAGTGACAATAGGAATATATAATGAAGGAAACTCGAAACAATGTACCAGTATCATACAATGTAGACATTAAAAAGTCCAAATGTCGAAGCATTGGACATCTGAGGAATTGTTACGGACGGAATTTGTTTGAAAACTTTTGTATACCGGTATACCGAAAAAGCACTCGTCAAAAATGGTAATTTTCATCTTTAAAAAAGTGAGTTCGAGGTGCATAAATTTAACTTTGATGTTTAAGCTTGCCTTACATATTGTATTATTGTCAGAAAGAAACAATAAAAAGTCAATTTTTTCATCGCCTTTAGTTTAAATCTGTTAGTTTCGAGTAAATCTTCAAAATTATTTTTTCATTCGTACATATTGACCTGTTCTTCCGTCATCTTCATCTTCCTTGCCATATTTTTTAACTAATTATAATGAACAGTTGCAAACATAATAAAGAATAGAACTGACGAAGTCATCTTGCAAACCAATAAACATAACATGCCCATTGTCATAATAAAATCAGTAATTGGATAAAGTTACCAAAGGATGTTGTTATTATGATGATGATAATTGGGGTACTAAATTATAAAGTTAAAAACACTGAAACATAATTCATTAAAAAAATAATAATAATAATAACGATGCTATTTTTTGTTAATTAGGTTGAAAAATAATCAAGTATATAAAAAGTACAATTTAAACCTCTCTTCCATCCCAATTATTAACTGAATAATATTTAATTAAAATGATGAACAATAAAAAGTTATTTTAGTATATATTTTCATTCTTTTTCTTATCTAATATTTGTCTTAGCTTTCAAGCTACATCTAATGCCACCTCAATAATTATACTAATACACTCTGACAACTGCGTCAAGGAATGGCTTATATGGCTCAGTGATGAAGTGCATTGTGTTTATTGGTTTGCAGGCCGAAGGTCTGAGTTTAATCCCGTAAGATTATTGACGGATTACCACCTTAAAGTTAGCAAAAACTTTAAAACAAATCAATTGTTAATAGAGATGATTGACGTGAACATCGTTCATTCATGTAATATTTTCAATAACTGTCAAGTAAACAAATTACTTATTTCGCTTAGCTCTGATAAAGTAACACATCGTCGCCCTATTCTAAAAATGGTGTATCTACAATTTCCTCTTTTTTGGGAAAAAGGGGTTAAAGGTTCAAGACTTTGTAACTTTTATTTAATAACTTCTAACAGTGTGGACTTCTGGATTGGTATTATTTATGTCAACATGTGATGAAAGCACTTTGTTATATACCTTTATAATTTGCAGTAATTGAAAAAATAAAAAAAAATATTTGGAGATAGACCAAAAATGTTTATTTTTAGATACAAAAATTACTCTAAAATTGAGTTTGCAGAGATATGACAAACTTTTTGAGTTAGCATTTTTTAAGAGTAATAATTTTACTATAGAATATTAGTAGATTTTTATATTCTAAAGAACATTTTCAGCCAGAGTGGTTGAAACGCTGACACTGAATCACTTTATCTTTGTAAATTACTATGTCAAAGTGTAAATTCATTCACGTGATCTCCAACTTGGGCCTTTCTCGATAATGACAATATAAAAGTATGCCATAAAAAAAGGAAAACAAACATTTCACAACATTTTTAATCAATGAACTTGCTAAAACAAACTGACATATTTTGTACCATTATGAAAAATGAAATCATTGTAACCATCTCTAATATTGTGATTAAATGAATACATATCCAAATTATATTACCAAGAACACTTTTTTTTTAGTTCACACAATTAAAGTCAATACCACATGCATTTATACCGCCTCTCAAAGTCTCAAGTATTGTTTGTGGTTTAATATCAGCGTATGAAAACATTTCTACTCAAGTTCTTAACAATCTTTCAAGATTGCAAAATCGTCGTTTTCAAGATTTTACATCCAGTGAATTTTGCGATCTCCATTTTGGTGTTTGTCGCAAAACGTAGATACTGGACACTCTAATAATATCGTCCATGAACAGGCTAAATCAAACCGAGCCGGCAACATTTTAGATCATGCCGTATTGTGTTTTAAGAATTCTGCTATTATCTATTAATATAATCATTGATGACCCGGAGAACACTGAAACTCACATGCAAACTTAAAATCTATGTTTGGACAAGATAGTGGTATTCCGATCCTATTGGAATGTTAAATATCTAAATCTTCTGTGAATATTTTAAGACATGAAACAATGATTTATCTGAAACTGATGGCAAGTCAAAATTTCCCCCACAGACTTGATGTTGTTGATAGTTTTGTGGAGGTTCTGCTAACTGCAGTCTCAAGTTCTAAGAGACAACATTTCTGTAAGGACAACGTCTAATAATATAAGTAAGTCTTACCTGAAATGGACAAAATAATAGTATTAACAATTAAACAACAACAATGTTCGATACTCCAAATAGTTCATACACATATCCGAATATAGTTATCCGAAATTATGTGATTGTCAAACTTTGAGAAATATATATAAAAGAATCATAATACGATGAAACAAATACTAATGCAAAATATAAATTCACTTATAAAACGTATAAAAGCTAAACTATATTACTTACATTCTTCAGAAATCATTTTTAACTGTTACTTTCCTAGTTAGCTGGCTGATTTAGATACGATTGTTGTTGTTATCACTGGAGTTGGAACAATTATATTGTCAGG